>NW_008704501.1:6889088-6902327 GCF_000326865.2 Helobdella robusta
ATGTATGTATGTATGTATGTATGTATGTATGTATGTATGTATGTATGTATGTATGTATGTATGTATGTATGTATGTATGTATGTTTGCTTGTTTGTTTGTTTGTTTGTATGTTTGTAAGTATGTATGATGGCGTCACTGCAAGGATAGGAGGGCAGGGGATGCATTTGGAAAACTGAACAGACGGCTGCGAAACGAACATGGTATCTCTCTGTGCCCCAAGATCAGATAGGAGGACAAGTTGCCCATCACAGAGGTTCATAAAATATGTGGTACTTCGGGCATTGAAGTCTTTATACTCCGGGCCCTATTTTGTTGTAGTGGTCATGTCATTCGCATGTCGGACTCAAGATTCCACAAACAGTTGTTTTTTGGACAGCTGGCCACTGGAAGTCATCTCGCAAGCGACTCAGTGTGGCGATAGAAAGAAAACCTAAAAGACAACTTGAAGAAATGTGGACTAAAGACAGGCTCCTTTTGTCATGACGCTCTGCTCGGCGTTCGGTGTGGAGAAGGAAATGCAAACGCCGTTGGCACCGGAGCGTGGGTCCGTCAAGAATTGGACTTTGTGATGATTCGATGACCCCCCCCCCGATGACGCAATCAGTCGGTACAATTGTACATGTTTAGACGCGTACACAAGCACGGTGAATGGGTGTCATACGAATAGTAATATACACAATAGAAATAATTTAATTATGATTCAATCATGCTTGTTTATTACGATGATAAAATTGAATATAATTGCAACATTGTATAATTTATACATACACATACCTACAAACATACATACACACATGCATCCTCACATACACAACACATGCATGCATGCATACTTACGTACTTGCACACGTACATAAACACATGCATTATGCCTGTGTGTGTATTTTTATCATTGCATATAAAAACATTTGTATTTAACTGTATTGAAGTATTGTATATATACAATACGTAAAATTGGTATTTTGTCTCATATATATATATATATATATATATGTATATATATATATATATATATATATATATTTGGGTATATATATACCCAGTGAAAATCCGACAAGCAATTTGTATGAATGAATGGCTTGCTGAAGGATTATGCAATCGATAGAGAAAAGGTTTGAGTTTAGGTTTTATTGTACATTATTGCTGTAATTATAATCTAATTAATTAATTGTTTAATTAAATAATTAAGTAGTTGATTAGATAGTTAATAAGCTAGTTAATTTATTGAAAAATTAATTAATTTAAAGTTAAAAAATTATGAAGTTCTTTGCGCTCTGCTTTCTTCTGGTATGTCATTAGATCTGATTTGTAAATAAATAAATAAACAAATATATAATAATAACATTGCTTTCTTTTTATTAGCATTATTGTATGTAGTACATATATACACGTACACACACATACACACACACACTCATACATACAAACACACACACGCAAACACATACAAACATATATACATGCATGTGTACATGTTATTATTATTATATTTCGAAAAAATTTGAGCCAAATCTAAATTTAATTCAAAGATAAAAAATACGTAACGATAATTTTAGTACCGAATGTTTATTATTATTGTTAATTATAATTATTATTATTATTAATTGTTATTATATTTTGCGACAATTGTTCCTGTTGTTTTTAAGCCGTTTTCAAGACGAAACTAGAATAGTCTGGTTCATCTGTACTTGGGCTAGCGAAAAGGTTATGCATAAACACGCATAGTTATTATACACACACATACACACACATACACATATACATACACACATATATACACACACAAACACATATACACACATGCATACACATATGCATACACACACATACACATATACACACACATATACACACATACATACACAGACACATGTACACACATACACACACACACATAAACATACATATACACACAAACATACATACAAACACACCTATTATTAATGTAATGTGTGTATATATACTTACTCTCCGTATAACAGCCATCTATTGAAGATAACAACAACAACAATAAATTGTTAACGTCATAATTTGTTTGTCGAGTTGATGTTTTTAATTGCTCTGTCATTTTCGTTTCGCTTATAAAATACAAAGATATTGTTTGCATATCCTTATCTGTGTATTATTACTATTGCTAATGATAAATTTTTTTAAATCTCTACAATCATTATCTCAATTATACATTCAGTTTATCGTCTTATCACCTGTTGTAATTCTCATTAGCTAACACCTTTACTCTCACACTCTCACACACCACACACACACACACACACACACATACACCCACCCACACACCCACACACACACACACACACACACACATACACACACGCACGCACATACACACACATACACTTACATAATATATAATGTATAATATATATATATATTATAATAATATAATATAGATATGTGTATATGCATAGTGTGTTTGTGTAGCGTGTGTATGTTAATACAAGTATACAAAATGCACTTATTGTGTTTTGAATCTCGAAAGCGCAATGTTATTGTGTTTATTGATGTTTGTGATACTAGAGATGCAATACAATACAATACAAAACAATACAATACCACACAATACAATACCACACAATACAATACAACACAATACAATACGATACAACACAATACAAAACAATGAAATACAATACAATACAACCCAATACAACACAATACAATACAATAAAACACAATACAATACAACACAATACAATACAATAAAACACAATACATAGATCAAAATATTGCTATTGGATTATGGAACCTTGAAACCAAAAAATTTGTGTTTTTTTTTTGGTATTTTATCTCAAATGACTTTTACAATATTTTATATGGTATATATACTTCGTATTAGTTGTATAGATTGAAATGTTTTTACAAAACTATCGCACTGCTACTACCATATTATAATACTAACAACATGAAGCTAGTAGTTGTGTAAGTATAGACTAATACTATTTTTATATTGAGAAACAAAAATGTTTTTTTTGAACCAAAATACTTCACATTACTTGCGAGTTTACAAACATTTTTTAAGAGACATTTATGAACATAGGAAAATATGAATAATCTAACACACACATACATTCTTTTCTGTAGTTCATTTTTACAGTTTTTCATGTGTTTGTTTGTTTGTATGTGTGTATGCGTCTATGTATGTTTGGTTGTTTGTTTGAATGTTTGTTTGTTTGCTTATTTGTTTGTTTGTTGATTTAAGGAGTATTGAACTACGTATCCCGTAAAATATTTGTTTCATTTTTTCACTATTTAATTTGTCTCCAAATACGCACACGAGGAATTCTTTCTATAATTATCTCTCTCTCTCTCTCTCTCTCTCTCTTTTTCTCTCTCTCTCTTTCTCTCTCACACACACACACACACATAAACGCACACACACATAAGCGCACACACATTTTCTTTCTCTCTTTTTCTCCTCTCTCTCTCTCCTTCACACACACAAACATACGAACAGATATACAATTACACACAAATTAGATATTTATTACGTTATTTTAATGCCTGTTTGGTGTGCAGCAATTATTTTCAAAGAATATTTCGCTCTTCTCTTTCTTTCTCTCACTTTCTCTTTTTTTTATCTCTCCCTCTCTTTCGTTTTCTCTCACCTCTACATCTCTGCATCTGTATCTACATCTTTCTTGATCTCCATCATTTTCACATACAGCACACATTAACTGTATACTGCGCTGTACATAGAACTGATGGACCTATAAAAGGCCATCTTCAAACAGAAGCCTAAATACTAGAATTCACTAATACTCTTACTTGCACGCACACACATGTACACACAAACACGTGCACACACACATGTACACACACACACAAATACAAGCACAAACACACATACAAACACACATGCAAATATTAGCATATATTGTGTAGCAAGAAGAAAGCGCACATACTCAAACATACAGATACACAACCAAACGTAGAAACACACACAGACACAAATACACTCACACACACAAACAAACAAACACACATACACACAAACACAATAAGTCCGTGATGTAATTTTTGTTAATGTGATTTTATTATACCTTGAATAAGTTGCCATCAACAATTCGATTCAGTTGAAAGACATCATCAAATTTGGACAGCAGCATTTGTGGCTATCAACAAATATAACAACAATAACATCAACAACAGCTGCGTTGTAATAACATTTGAAAATTTACTACAACAACGTTTTTAAACCTCTTTAAACAACATCAACATTCAAAAACAACATCAACTAACGTATAACATTAGCTAACTTAAAATAACATCAACAACTACTACAACAAACAACACTGATACCAAACCAGCCACCAGCATCATCTCCAACCAGCGTGCAAACAACAACAACAACAGCAGCAGCAACAACAACAACAAAAACATCAACAACAACTAACATCCCGTCATCATCAACAACAACAAAACAACAACAACCATGGATACTAAAAAAGGTAATAATAAAAAGGACGATAAACACGGCACCGTAGAAAAGTTAACCAAGAGCCCAAATACAGCAGCAGCAACAGCAGCAACAGCAGCTGTAACTGCAGCCACACATGATGCCGACAGAGACTCGAACACTCCAAGCTTAGGGAACAAAAAGGGCCGATTCACCGTCAAATTCCCTATTAACAAAAGTTAGTTTTCTAGATGAGAAATTGCGGGCCACGTTTTTTTTTAAAATGAATTGTGTGTGTATGTGTTTGTGTGTGTATGTGTTTGTGTGTGTTTGTGAGTGTGTATTTGTTTTTCATTTTTAAATTATACAGTAGTTTAGCCACATAGAACAACCAATTAATCAATTTCTCAATCAACTAGATACTGAACACATAAATCAAATAGAAAACCAACCAACCAATCAAATCAACCAACCAATCAAATCAATCAAACAACCAGCCAACTAACCAATCTATCAATCAACCAACCAATCAAATCTCTTACCCCACCCCTGACACGTAGTTGATATTGAAAAATTAGGGGCCGCTGGGTCCGGCTCAAAAGAGGCCTTCACGACGGCAGAGATGGCCCTCATCAAACAAAAATTACCCAACAACAAGAAAAACTTGTATCTATACGATGTTGGTATCACAATTGTATTTTATTGTTTTGTATTCCGTGATGTTTGTATTGCATCTCGTGGTGTTTGTATTTTGTGATACATTTTGTGTCATATCACACACGCACATATACACACACATACACGCACATACACACACATACGCACATACGCATACATACGCACGCACACTCACAGGAAGATATGAAGAGCATGCCTAGGACAGTGACATTCCTGGACTCCTTCAAGATCCATCTAGACTCCCACGTCACCTATCCGAGTGCAAAGACGGAGCAAAGAGCGGAAATGCTATCACAGGTGTGGTGATGATGATGGTGATGGTTTTGATGATTGTGATGGTTATGGTGATTGTGATGATGATTATTGAGATAGAAATAGTGATGATGACTATAGTAGCAATGATGATGATGAGAAAGAGGATGATGAGAAAGAGAATGATGATGATGAGAAAGAGAATGATGATGACGACGATTGTGATGGTGATAATACGACGACGACGACGACGATGATGATGATAATGAACGCCTGCCGGCCTCTTTCCAACGCATCTAATTGCAGCGTCTGAAAATTTATAATTAGTAATGTATAAATGATACCCGCGTGTTTTTACACTGTACTTTTTTCTCTTACCTCTCTCTCTTTCTCTCTCTCCCTTTTTTTCTCTCTCTTTCTTTCTCTCTCTCTCTTTCTCAATCTCTTTCCGCATATTTATTTCAAGTGCATGTTATGTTATTATTTTGCGTCATGTAAACGAAACCAATTTGGAGGCTGACAAGTTTGGCATGCAAATGTTTTGCCACTGCCGAGCAAAATATCACACAGTCACACACACACACACACACACACACACACACACACATTCACATACACACAGTCACACACATACAAATTCACATACACACGCACAAACATGCACAAACACAAACGCACATACACACGCAAATACATACACACATACACACGCATACTTGTACACACACGCACACAATATATGTATAAGAATATGAATGCGAACGAGAGAGAAAGAGTGAGAGAGAGAGAGAGAAAGAGTGAGAGAGAGAGAGAAAAAGAGAGAAAAGAGATGTTTGGGTCTTTATTTGTGTGTGTATGTTAGTTTGTTTGTTTGTGTGTGTATGTGTGTGTGTGAATGTGATTTTTAACCTATTCGAAGATAAACAGCATATTACTTCTCAGTTTGTCAATCATAATAGCAATAAGTGAAATATAAATAGGATGGTATGATGGATGGATGAATGTTGTGGTGAATGAATGAATGAATGAATGAACGAACGAACCAACCAACCAACCAACCAACCAATGAACGAATGAAAGAATGTTTAAATGATCACACATATGGAGCTATTGTTAAACAAACAAAGCTCGATCCAGAAATTACCAGGAAATTCGATAATGATCATGATAATAATAAAAATAATAAAAACAGGGTTGATGATGATAATCTTGATAATGATGATGACCTTAACGATGGTGATGATGATGATGATAAAATGTTGACAAAGACGATGATGATGATACTAAAAGAGTCATAAATGCGTCTCTTGTAGATGCATATTCTTCTTATTATTATTATTAGAAATAGCTCGGGCGTAGCCCATTGCCAACCAAATAAAAATCGAAAAATCAAAAGTAACAAAAATAAACCCTTAAAAATTAAAAACTGATTAAGATAGAAATCAAATTGACATTATAAAATTAAATGAGTTAGCTTCATTAGATGTTTAACAAAGTCATTACAGTGGCAATCAAACAGGAAATTGAATCAACAACAAAATCTGTCTAGTTAATACACACAAATATAATAAAAAACCAAAATTGAAGACGAACCGGAACAAAGGATTTTTAACAGAGAATATAAAAAATTGAGTCAACGAAAATTTAAATTTATAAATATAGGAAAATAAACAAAAGACACAATATTATTGAGATTATCAGAAATTATCAGAAATTAGCCCTCCAATCAAACATGACATCTCCAAAAAAATTGTCTATTGCCGATTTAAAACCGCATAGAGAGGATGAATTTACAGCAGCTGAGGGCAATTTGTTCCAATCATCAACTGATCTGTTAGAAAAGAAATACTTCCTACTGTCTTTGTGGCAAGCACCTGTAGATAACTTCAGATTGTGACCTCGAGTTCGATCATAACAAGAGAACATTACCCTAGAAATGATATCCTCCATAATTTCCCCATGGATTATTTTATACAGCAATATGAGATCAGCTCTACGACGCCTGTAGGCAAGAGAGGGCAAATTAAGTTTCTTTAATCTATTTTCATATGGAAGCTCCTTGCAAGAATTCACTGTTCTCGTAGCTCTTCTCTGAACCTTTTCAATTTCATCTATCAAACCAATTCTATAAGGATGCCATGCTTGTACGCCGTACTCTAGGTGCGAACGAACCATTGACTTAAACAAGGTTACAAATGCTGCCTCGGAAAGGTGTTTGAAATTTCTGGCAACAATTTCAAGCATACTATTTGCTCTATGAACTACCTTTAGCACATGATTTTTAAACTTCAACTTGTTGTCAATAATAACCCCCAGATCAAATACTTCCTCAACCTCAGGTAACTGAAACGTCAAACGATCATCGTCTAGTATAGTAAATGGCGGGCATGGTTTATTCGATTCTATTCTTAAGAGCTGACATTTGTTTGAATTCAACTTCAACCTCCAAGTTTTAAACCAATTCATCATGTTCACAAAATCTTTCAAAAAATTTATTTTATCTTCCTCACACTTTATTACTTTAAATAATTTTGAGTCATCAACGAAAAGGAACATACTATCACAAATGGAAGAAACGTCATTAATATAGATGAGAAATAGCAGAGGACTTAGAACACCACCCTAAGGGACTCCCACTCAAGACAGGTCTTGGTTTCGATAAAGTGTTGTTTAACTTGACTTGAAACACCCTGCCCTGAAGATATTTATCAATCCACTTTACTATCTTATGATTCACACCATACTGTTCAAGCTTGAACAACAAACGACTATGGGATACTTTATCGAAAGCATTCTCGAGGTCCAAGTACGCCACACAAACCTCGTAACCACGATCTACTCCTTCAGTCACCACGTCCAAAAATTTCAAAAGATTCAAAACCGTTGAACGACCTGAGATGAAACCAAATTGATTACTTGAAAACAAATTATTTTTCAGAAAATAATCCATAATGTGATCTTTTATTAATGACTCCAGAATCTTACAGCAAATTGATATAAGCGCAATTGGACGATAATTCTGAACTAAATCTTTGCGTCCTTATCATTCCATATCATCACCATCATCATACTCGTACATCTTCATTTTATCACATCATCATTTGGATTACATTCTTTAAAATGGGAACGAAACATCTGGACTTGCAACGCTCGCACACACACACACACACACACGGACGCACACGTACACACACACACACACACAGGCATTAAGACGCACTAAGATGCATTGATTTAATGTTTTTGTGTGTATGGAACTATCAGTTTGTTTGTTTATTTACATCTCACTCACTCACTCACTCACTCACTCACTCACTCACTCACTCACTCAATCACTCACTCAATCACTCACTCACTCAATCACTCACCTTTTCACTCACTCACTCACCTTTTCACTCACTCACTCACCTTTTCACTTACTCTTCATTCCTCCACCATAGCACTCCAAACTAGGCACTCTCTTGGGCGTGTACCTCCCTACAATCCAGCACATAATGGGACTACTCATGTTCATCAGGCACTCCTGGATGGTTGGTCACTGCGGTCTACTCGAGGCGGTAGCCATGGTCTTCATGTGCTGCTTGACCGTTAGTCCTGCTATTGTATATTCACTTATATCTAGTTCGAACACGCGCTCTGTCAGAACATTTTATACAGAGGAGTTTGAAAAATCTTTACAAGTCGTTATTCTTATTCATATACGCTGTGTGTGTTTGTCGTTGAAACCTCTGAAGCAAACGCAAGAGAGAGAGAGAGAGAGAGAGAGAGAGAGAGAGAGAGAGAGAGCGAGTAACCTTTAACCTTTATAGATGCTACTAATACGATTGAAAATACTGAGTGAAGTACTGTTAACTAGCTAGTAAGCTACCTACTGTGTTAGCGTTAGTGTTATTATGAAGGAAATGATTTATTTTATAAAGTTATTTTTCCTTCCTTAGACCTTCTTCACGGCAATGTCAGTCAGTGCCATTGCTACCAACGGCATTCTACAATGTTGGTGCAATTTTTGTTGTTTCGTTCTTGCAACAAAATAATAACAACAAACAACAACAAAAAAAAACATCAAAACAACGACAACAACAAATAAACATGTGAACAATACCACACCAACAAAGACCACCACAACCAAACAACACAACCAAACAACACAGCCAAACAACACAACCACAACACAACTCAACCAACCAAACAACAAATCATTCCTACAAAAGCTGGAGGTTCGTATTACGTGCTTTCTCGAAATCTGGGGCCCGAGTGTGGCGGCTCTATAGGGATTTGCTTCTACTTGGCCAACACCTTTGCCACCTGTCTCTATTTGCTCGGCTCCATTGAACTTTTTCTCGTTAGTTGTCGTTCTTATAATTACTTTGTTGTTGTTGTGGTTGTTGTTGTTGTTATTGTTGTGGTTGTTGTTGTTGTTTTTGTTGTTTTTGTTGTCATTGTTGTTATGTCGTTTGTGTTGTCGCTGCTTTGGTGATTATGGTGTGATTTTTGCCAATGATTTGATAATTTTTGTTGACAATGTGATAATTTTTCTCTTGTAACTTTTTGGTACAAAAATTTTTCGTTGTAAAGGCAACTTACAAACGCGCAGAGTGTACCTGCATTGTTGTATATATACATAAGCGTGTACATATTTGTATAGATTTGTATGTGCAAATCATTTAGTACAATCAAATGCATATACGATATAATTCATCCATTCATCCGGATATGCACCTTACAGCAGATATCCATTGATATGCGTGCGAAAATGTTTGCAATGCGTGATGCATGCATGCATACATTTTATACAAACGAATACACAAATATGCGAACATTGTATACATACAAGTATACAAAAGTACAAACATTTCATAAACAAAGAAAGATACAAACACGGGATTCGCATACAAAGATACAAATGACATAATATTGATTTGGCTATCAGGCAAACAAACATTTTATACAAACAAATACACAAATATAAAAGCATTTCATACACAGAGATACAAACATGTGATTTACATGCAAACATGTGATTTACATACAAACATGGAATTCACATACAAACATGGAATTCACATTCAAACATATGATCCCCATACAAACATGCGATTCAAATACAAGCATGCGATTCTGTACAAACATACAAATGACATAGCAAGGATTTGACTACCAGGCACATTGCTCATTAATCCATCCATCTTTGGACTGAGGACATCAATTTCTTTTAGAATATGAAAAAAGGAACAAAGATAAAGATAAAGAGAGAGAGAGAGAGAGAGAGAGAGAGAGAGAGAGAGAGAGAGAGAAAGAAAACGAAAGAAAGAGAGAGAAGGAGAAGAGAAAAAGAGAGGCAAGAATGAATAATAGATAAATAGGAAGATGGGATAAAAAAATGGATAGAGAGATAAATTGGATAAAAAGAAGGATAGAGCAAACATTACGACATGCATCATTCATTCAATCAATTCACCGATCAGACCAGCCTGGCGATCCGTGTAGAAAAGTTTTTAATTTGTGCTTCACCGTGCAATATATCTTGAGCAGGTAAACAGGCGTTCCCTATTCTCCAACAATAATTCATTTATGTATGCATGTTTACGCGTAAGGAATGAATGAATGAATGAATAAATGAATGAATGAATGAATGAATGAACGAACGAACGAACGAACGAATGAACGAATAAGTGATTGAACGAACGAATGAACGAATGAATAAATGAATAAATAGACAGGCAAACAAATGAAATAATTTATTATATAAATTCATTGAAATTTTTTTCATAAACATATTCACTCGCACTTCTTGCACGTAGGTATACATGGCTCCAGAGTTTGCCTACTTTGGGGACATCCACCACGACCCGTGGAACAACTACCGGGTCTACGGCACCTGCCTCCTACTTGTACTGACCATTGTCGTGGCCCTGGGTGTCAAAATCGTCCAACTTTTTGCCCCTTTCTCACTAATTTGTGTCATCCTGTCCATTCTAAGTATCGTCATTGGGGCGTGTATGTCAAACCCCGAGTACATTGATGTCAAGTTGGTCGCGAGTGGTGGAGGGTGGTTTTGGGGGTAGTTTGTGGTCAGGGGCCTTTGGGGTCCTTTAGATTTTGTGTGTGGTTGTTTAGTTGGCCAATAATTTTTGTCCGCCAGGGTATGCCTAGTTGGTGACAAACTGTACAAGTACCCTGACAAAGATTGGTGGAAGCAACAAAAGGAGTCGAATACCTCGGAAGAATCCGCCGTGCACTGGTGTAGTAAAAATGAAACGTCATATCTGTATCATAAGTTTGTATTTCTGTGTGTGTGTGCGTGCGTGTGTGCGTGTCTCTCTGAGTGTGTTTGTATGCGCGCGCGCGTGTGTGTATTCAAATGTATATTTGTATTGTATCACTCACTCACTCACTCACTCACTCACTCACTCACTCACTCACTCACTCACTCACTCACTCACTCACTCACTCACTCACTCACTCACTCACTCACTCACTCACTCACTCACTCACTCACTCACTCACTCACTCACTCACTCACTCACTCACTCACTCACTCACTCACTCACTCACTCACTCACTCACTCACTCACTCACTCACTCACTCACTCACTCACTCACTCACTCACTCACTCACTCGCTCTCTCATTCGTCCAATTTAAGATTATGTAAGAAGTGGAACGGCACGGTGGAATGCGATGAGTACTTCCTCAATCACAATGTCACCTTCACTCCAGCTATACCCGGAATCACCAGTAACGTAGCTCGGGGTACGTAAGCATGACGTCATCATCACCACCACCACCACCACTTCACAACCACCATCATCATCATCATCATCATCATCGCCATCCTTGCCACAATTTCACAACCATCCTCATCATCTCCATCATCATCACCATCATCGCCGCCATCATCACCATCATCATCACCATCATCATCACCACCATCGCCGTAATCATCATCATCGTCATTTCATAGAGAGTTTTATCCCCATTACCGTCATAAAATAATGGTAAAACAACAGCAACAGCAATAATAACCGCAGCAACAACAACAACAACAACTACAACAACAACAACAACTACAACAACAACAACAACTACAACAACAACAACAACTACAACAACAACGGTAACAACAAAACAACAACAATAATAATAATAATTATTATTATTTTAATAACATTGATAATAATCCCCCAATAGAAAACCTCTACTCCCACTACATGGGCTTCGAAGAGGTGGCTCCTGGCATCGCCGGCCACATCGGGAAGGGGGAGGTGGTCAGCGACATCACCACAAACTTCATCATCCTCTGCGCCATCTACTTCCCTTCTGTCACTGGTCAGTAGTTGGCTCCAGTGGTTTTGTGGCTGATGTGGTATATATTTGTGAAGTTTTTTATTCTTTCAAGTTCATTAAGTTCTAAATCTTTTTGTCAGGAGTTATTGATGGGGATGTGCGTAAGAGAGAGAAAGAGAGAAAGATAGATAGATAGAGAGAGAGAGAAAGAGAGAGAGAGAGAGAGAGAGAGAGAGAGAAAAGATTAGTAAAATGGAAAACAGTAAAAGAGCGAGAAAAAAAACATAAGAAAAAAAAGCGAGAAAGAGAATATAAAGTATGAGATAACAGAAACTACAGAAAGAAAAAGTACGCAAAAGAAAGAAAGAAAGAGAGAGAGTAGAAAAGAAAGAAAGAAGATAGCTTCTTATTTCCTACAGAAACACAAAATAGATAATCAAAACTTGTACAGTTTCACCAACACCACACCTCGACACGACAATCACCGCAGGCATTTTGACGGGGGTGAACATGTCTGGAGACCTGAAGAACCCACAAAAATCCATTCCCAAGGGCACGATATTGGCCCAGCTGACCTGTTCGTTCGTCTACATGCTGCTAATCATCCT
>NW_008704501.1:6904031-6960333 GCF_000326865.2 Helobdella robusta
AAATGTTGTTGTTGCTGTTGTTGTTGTTTGGTCGTTGTTGTTTTTTTTCTTGTTGTTGTTGTTGTCTTGTTAGTGTTTGAAGCAGCATTTTGGTTGTTTGTGTAGGATTAGTTCACCGATCTTGTTGGGGTGTTGGTGTTGCTGTTTATGACCGATTGATTCATGTATTTGGCTATCCATTCACTAATTCACTTATTAATTCATTCATTCATTAAATAATTTTTCAATCCTTCAACCACTCGTCTATCCGTCCGTCCATTCAACCAACCAATCAGAAGCGAGAAAGAATGGGGCGACGGAATGACAGGGCTTCTGATGACCTTCACAGAACGGGCCCTCCTCAGTTTGGACGATGAGACCCACATAAAAAACTGGAGGCCCCAGATTTTGGTCCTGGACAAAGTCGACCCTGAAACCAGCAAACTTAATAACCCTGAATTACTTAGACTTGTCTCGCAGCTAAAACACGGTAGGAAGAATTGTATGTGTGCGCGTGTGTGTGTATGTGTGCGTGTGTGTGTGTGTGTGCGAGCGTGTCTGCGTGTGTGTGGTAAGGTTGGATTGGTTGGCACGGGATGTGATAGAACGTAATGAAATAAGGTCTTTTAGTCGTTGTTGAGATCTTTATGTGACCAGCACTGTACAAATCAACCGTTGCATTGTAATGTATTTTAGTATACTGTATTGCACTGTATTGTACTGCAAAAATGAACAACTACAACTACTACTCAAATGGAAGTACATTTTTAATGATAAGTGTCTTTACTGATAAGTATCTTTACTGATTTACACACACACACGTACACACACACGTACACGCACACATACACGCACACGCACCTCTTTACTTACTAACTGACAGGACGAGGTCTCAGCATCGTTGCAACCGTCCTCACTGGAGACTACCTGTCTAATGTCGAGAAGGCAGACTCAGTAAAAAAAGTAATAATAATAATAATAATAAAAATGACAATAATAATAATAATAAAAGTAATAATAGTAATAATAATAATAAATAGTTGTTAACAATAGTAGTAGTTAGATAATTTTTGAATTCATAGTGCACGCGGCGTAGCGTATGTAATGTGTGTAATGTTTGTATTGTTGTTGTCAATATTATTATTATTTATTATTAGTATTTTTTTACTACTATTTTTATTATTAATTAGCATAATATATTACTAATTACTATTAATTATTTTATGACGACAACGTAGAATTTAATGAGTGAGCTATCGGAACAGAAAATTAAAGGGTTCGTCAAAGTTGTATACAGCAGTAGCGTTGAAGAAGGAATCTCGTCTCTGTTAGTATTTTAGTAGTAGTGGTGGTAACTGCTACTGCTGCTGCTGCTGCTGTTATCTTAGGTGTAGTAGCAGCTAGTAGTAGTAGTATCTTTTTCTTCATCATCAACATCCTTTTCTTCATCTTCACCTTCTTCATCACCATCATCTCTACCATCATCTGTTTGTATTTTAGTAGTAGTAGTAGTGGTAGTAACTGCTACTGTTGCTGTTATCGTAAGTGTAGTGGCAGCTAGTAGTAGTAGTATCATCATCATCTTCATCACCACCCTTTTCTTCATCTTCCTCATCACCATCATTTTTACCACCATCTTCTTCACCATCATCGCCGTTTTTATCATCGCCATCAGGGTGCAGTCTATAGGTATAGGTGCAATGGTGCACAATACGGTGCTCATATGCTGGCCACATGATCACTCAGCAGAGGTGCAACATACATTCATAAGTAGGTAGACTATGAAGCTGTTCATCTTGTCGTTTTTGTCGTTGCCTTTGTGATAAAATTAACTCTGACAGTTATTTCATTCCTACATTCTGTTCTTTCACTTCTTCACTCTATCTATTATTTATTTCATTCCATCATTTCATTCCTCCACTCAATCATTTTCCCCCTCACTCCATCACTCCAGCCAGCATCCGTTTAGTACACGCGCGAAAATTGACACTATTGGTGCTGAAAAGCCCGGACTTCCCGACGAAATCCGAGAAGGTTACGACGACTATAGACATCTGGTGGATCATTCACGACGGCGGGATGCTGATCCTTCTCTCCTTCCTGCTCCAACAGCACAGGATATGGAGGGGATGCAAGATCAGGATATTTACTGTCGCGCGTGTGTTTTTTTTCCGATTTTTTCGGGATTTTTTCGCGGGATATTGTTTTTGTGGGTTTATCGTTTTTGTGAGTTTTTTAGTTTTGTGAGTTTTTGGTTTTGTATTTTGCAGTTTTTTTCGTAATTTTGATTGTTCATGTCGGTGGGTTTTTTTTACAAAATTAATTTCAACGTGCATATAAACAGATGTGTCCGACAACAGCATATTGATAAAAAATCAGCTGGAAGAATATTTGTATGAGATAAGAATACACGCTGAAGTGTACGTTGTCGAGATGGTTCGTTGATGTTGTTGATGTCGATGTTGTTGTTGATGTTGTTGATGTTGTTGTTATTGATGTTGTTGTTGTTGATGATGTTACTGACGTTTTAATTGTTGATGTTTTTGTTGTTTCAGCTGATTATGGTGGTATAGATTGGTATTAAATTTGAAATCCTCCTCCTCCGATAAAACGTTTGACTACTCACACACACACCACACACACACATACACACACATACTCTCTCTCTCTCTCTCTTTCTCACGCACACACCAACACAGACCCACACACGCACACACCAACAAACAAACAGTTCGATAGCGACATATCAGCATATGAAGTTGAACGGACCTTGAACATGGAGTCGAGGGTGGAGGTGATGAGGAAGGCTGCCGCTGATGGCAAGCCTATGAGCGTTAGTAGCATTGTTATTATTATTATTTTATATCTTTTTAAACAACTGTTTTTATTGTTATTATTATAATTATTATTATTTTATATCTTTTTTAAACAATTGTTTTTATTGTTATTGTTATAATTATTTTATATCTTTTTAAACAATTGTTTTTATTGCTATTATTATTATTATTATTATTATTATTATTTAGTAAATTATCATAAAATTTAATCTAGTGTTAATATTTCAGCACAGGTCTTTTCATAAAAGCTGGCTTGACTCGTCTGGCAAAAAAGATTCCGATCCTGGTCTGTCGCGCTGATAACGTATTTACTATGATGATGACGTAATTACGATGATTGTGAGGCATTTACGACGATGATGATTATCTATTTACCATGATGACCTACTTACCTCGATGATGATAATGACGTCATTATCAGCATCATATTTTTTTTATATACTGATGATAAATACTTCCTGAACGTGATGATATCATTCTGATGATGATAATGCTGGCGGCGATGATGTCAAAATGATCGTGACTTTGATGGTATCATTATTGTGATAGCATTCTTGTAATGATATTCATGAAGCGTGTAATTTTGTAAATACACCAACACCAAAATAATTTTTACAAGCCGATATTTTTCTATATAATATTTCAGATGACAGTCAGGACAAATCTTCCCATGGAGTATATTTTCTATGTTTTTTTGTTTACGCTTTGCTGTTTGTTTATGTTTTTTTTTATTTTGTTATCTATGTTGTCTGTAAATTTGTTGTCTATGTCTGCTGTCTATGTTTGTTGATGATGATTGCTGAAACCGCAACAATCCTAAAATAATAACAACATCAACAAAATACTCACAACGACGCCAACAATTTTCACGACAACATTAATAAAACAACAACAACAGTATCAACAATAAAACAATCAACAACAATAACAACAACATCAACAGCAACAATATCAAGAACATCAACAACATCAACATCAACAACAAAATCAACAACAACATCAACAACAACAGCAACAACAACATCAACAAAAACATCAACAACAACAGCAACAACAACATCAACAGCAACAACATCAACAACATCCAAACAACATCAACAACAACATCAACAACAACAGCAACAACAACATCATCATCAACAACAACAACATTAACGACACCACACACAACGCAGAAATCTTCTATAGAAAACGCGAATCGAGTCTCGACGGACCTTCGACCAAATGAGAGTGGCCTCTTCATGCGAGACATACCTCCGTCGCCCGACCACAACGCTGTCGACGCCAAGCCGTCAACGTCTCAGTCGCCACACACGTCGCCATCACAACCACCTACTCATTTCACATTCACGCCGCTGGATGCCATGATGTTGAAGAGGTCTACCAATAATACGTCTTATAAGTTAGTCTGTGTTTGTCTGTGTATGTGCGTGTTTATCTGTTTGTGCGTGCTTTTGTGTGTGTGTTTGTCTGTATGTTTGTCTGTGTGTTTGTCCGTGTGTTTATCTGTCTTCTGGGTCTTTCTTTGTGCCACTGATGTTTTTATTTTTCGCTTTTTATTTTAGTTGCTTCATTAATTTTTTGTCGGTATAATATTTTAAGTGATTAAATAACTTAATCCTCCATCAATCAATCAACCGACCAATCAATCAATCAGCCAATTATTCAATTAGCCAATCATTCAATCAGCCAATCATTTGTCATTTGTCATCACACCCACCCATCCACCCACCATCCCACCCAGAGACGTCAATCAATTCATGAAAATGCATAATGCCATGCAACTAAACAAAGCTGTCACTGAAAAATCTAGTACAGCCGCTCTCGTAATTTTAAATCTTCCAGCTCCACCAGCTAAGCTGAACGCCGAAGAAAATTGTAAGTTTAATTGGTGGTATTTAGTTTGGGTAATCAATCGATTTTTAGTTGTTTAGCCGGTCAAAAGCTTAGCTTTTTAGTTGTTTAGCCGGTTAAAATTTTAGCTTTTAAGACGTTTAGCCAGCTAAAACCAGCTTTTTTATATGTTTGTTTGTTATCGTCAACACTTTACGATAATAATATTGTAATAAAATAGACCTTAACGCATTATTATTATTATTAATATTATATTATTATATTATTTTATTATTACCATTGTAAATAAATTTTGTTATAATTAATACTACTATAATTAATTAATATTACAAATAATTATTATAAATAATTATTCAGACATGTCCTACCTGGAGATGCTATCTGAGGGCTTAACGAGGGTTTTATTCGTCAGGGGCTCTGGTAAAGAAGTCGTCTCCCTCTACTCATGATGATTTTAATTAATTAATTGATTAACTAATTAATCAATTATAATTTGATAGTTGTATGAATAATCAACCACAATTATTAGAGTTATGTTATTATTATGTTACCGTTATTATTATTGTTGTTGTTAGTTATTATTATTGTTATTCTTATTTGTTAACGTCGTTATAATATAGGAGAATTTCTTTGCGTTTTTATTATTATTACAAAAAGTGATTATTAAGTAATTTAGTTATATTTTTTTGACCATAAAAACCCATTTTCTATTAAATTATCTATCTATATAAAATACTTGAATGGGTGTATATTTTATATGTATTAAGAACAAACTATTAAAACAATTTGGCATTATTTGAAAAAAAATTAATAATCAAATTAATAAATAAAAAAATACTTTTATAATGTTATTGCCATTCTCTACCCAAATTTGTGTTTAAATATTGCAAGAGGAGTGGTTTAAAACGGTGGGCCTAAGATTTTTTGCAGCTCTCGAAGGGGTAAAAATAACTGATCACCGTATGCATGTCACCTGGACTTTTCATCAAAACATGACTTGACTTCACTGTCACGGATTCATTTGACATCAAAATACATGACTTTTTCAATACATGACGACTTCGATTCTAAGTCACTATTTACGATTGATTGTAACAAAGTGCACCGCTGTCAAATCTGTATAAAACCTGATATAAACATATAAATAACTTCCAAACAATTAGACAACACAATACTTTTAAGCATCAAGTTATTACTCACATAAACCTAGCAACCGTGATAGAACATTCATTAATCGATCTAGACTAGACTATTCTGCATTAGTAACCCGTTTCGTAAATAGTAATTTTAAATTGAAATTATGTTCGACAAAGTGCCTGAAGTGTTGTTTTAGGAATTACAAAATGAAGCTCATATATGTCGTGCATAAAAGAAACAATATTAGCCCGATGTGGTACTATCAGTCGAGATCACTCCAAAACTTAGAAACATTTGTTCAGCTGAAGCGCATAATTAAGTTCTTTCTAGTTTAGCCACACACTTGCTTCACTGCGATTTCATTTCGTCTTTAAAACTATATAAGTATGGAGAACTTCAGTTGTTTTGCTGTTTTCAGTTTAAAATTCACATTCAAAGAAGGCTAAGTCGCAACTACAACTTGACTCGAGACCCCTGACTCGAGACTCTTCAAGTCGATTGAGTCGCGTCTAGTTTTCCGCCACCCAAATCCACCCGTTTTCATTAATTTTCGTTTAATTATTCTGAAACAAAACACCACAAGAATTTTTTTAAATTGTTACAGATAGGTCTGAAAACACACAAATAAATACATGCTCGTTTCGATGAGTATTTTATAACTTTTTTCTGTATTTGTGCGTATTATACACGCGCGTATATATATATATATATATACATATATATATATACACCTGGGTATTAAAGTGCTTGTTTGCAGGTATATGTGTGTGGATATATTATATACATAATTTACATATAGTTCTTGTACGTACGTGGTGATAAACATTGCACGTTCAGCAAGACCAAATATGCTTCTTTTTCCACAGATAACAAAATTTAACACAAGAGAGATCATGTTGTTATCCATCCATCCATCCATCCATCCATCCATCCATACATCCATCATTCACTCATCAGTACATTCATTCGTTTATTTATTCATCCAATCATTTATTATTTTTTTCAATTATTCATTCATTCAAGCGTTCGTCTGACATTCTTCAAATGATAATTTACACACAGTATGAAAATATTTTTTCCTGGAAAATTCAAACGATGTCGTCAATTTTGTTCAATTCAAACCAACCTCCTTCATTCAAATGAATGGATGAATGAATAGATAGATGAATATCTTTTTTCGTCAATCAGCTGGTCAATCCCTCCGTCTCTTCATTCATCCATTAATTCATTTGCCCATTCTTCCATTCCTTATTTCGGTTAATCATTCATCAAATTCATGCATTCATCCATACTTTTAATCAAAATTTAATCTATCTATCTATCCGTCTAATCTTCTAATCACTCATTCACTTGTTAATCCATTCACACACATACAGACAAACATACTAAACAATAAATACAAATATAAATGAACTCAACTGAACGATGGAACGAACAAATGAATGAACGAAAAAATGATTAAATGAATGAATGAATGAATTAAAAATCAGACGAATGCAATGGACATGAATTACTTAACAACAAAACAACAACAAATCAACAACAAAAATAATAGTAATAATAAATTTATAACAACAATAATAATAATATCATATACAAATAATAATAATATTATTACATAATATTAATTAAAATAACTAATTACATTCAATTATCTAATTACATTTTATAACTTAACGTTTATCGCGCGCTTTTGTACTGGCTTACGTACTTATTTATAAGATCATAGACATCATCGATAGCAACATTATTATTATTGTTGTTGTTGTTATTATTATTATTATTGTAGTTGTAATCACCATCATCATCACTGTCGTCGCATTCGCCATCTTCGTATTCTTTTTTGATTTTTGGCAGCCTGGTGCGAGATGAGATCTGGGCGGAAGTGAATTTTTTTTGCTCGGTATATATCAATTAATAATTTAATAAATTTTAGTAAATTTTAATAAAGTTAATTAATTAATTAATTATTTACCATCAAAAATAAACATTGTTGTTACATACAACAACAGCCACAACAACAAACAAAAACAACAATACAAACAAACCAGCAAACAAACAAACAAACAAACAAACAGACAGACAGACAGAGAGACAAACAGACAAACAAACAAAAACAGACAGACAGGCAGCAACCTCATTATAGATCTTATCGGCAGCAATAAGAGCCTTGTCGTTCGACAGCACACCATTCTGCACGAAGCCTAACATCTCTCTTTTTATCATCATCCTGTACTCTTCCCTTAACTCCGATCTAGCTGATGGTGATGAAGCTAGAGCTGCTGCTGCTGACGACAATGACGTTGCAGATGATGATGATGATGATGCAGATGATGATGATGAGTAGGATGATGATGATAAATAGGATGATGATGAGTAGAATGATGATGATGGGTTTGCTCTTGAGGTTGAGAGTATTGATTCGGAATCGGCAGAAGAGCTTGGACATCGTACTTGCTGTCGGTTGAAATATCATTATCATAATCAGCCGTATTTATTTATTTAAAGTAAAACCAGAAGCCCACAGGGGGCTTGTGTGGCAACTTAACTGACAGAAATTATGCTGTTCAATTGTCAATTTAACTAATTAATAAAACAAAATTTGTTCATAATGTCCAAAAAAATAGAAAACACAATAATATTGTTTCGTAAAACAAAAAAGAAAGAAATCAATGAAAAAAAGATTGATTAAATTGCATCTCTGCTTCTATCAGTTTATGGATGTCGAACTTGAACTTGCAGTAGGGTCGCGATTGTTGTATATTGGTCGCTAGCTTGTTCCAAGTTTTCAATCCACATATATCAAGGTGCTATTGCAGCATATCTTTGTTCTTGTCACCGGCAAATAAAACTCATTTGCACGTCTAGCATGCAGGTTATTTTTAGAATTAAATCGAGTAATAGCTTCCGTTGCATACGATGACAAATTAATTTTGAATAATTTATTAAAAAAATAGCATAAAATAAAATTTACACAAGCTGCTTATTGGAAGTATTTTGCTTACTTTGAAGAGATGGCTGACGTGGTCAGCCGTATTACTACCACCACCACCACCACCACCACCACCACCACCACCACCATCATCATCATCATCATCATCATCATTATCATTACCATCACGGTCAATACCGCCGTAATCGTCAAGGCCAATTCACTCATCAGCGTAGTAGTCTTCATCATCATCATCATCATCGTCAAAAATGGCCATCGTCATCATCATCATCAATATTATTATCACCATCATCACCATCGCCGGCATGAATGAAAAGGTAAATTGGACAGGGCATGACTTACAAAGGATGTTCTTCTATAATACTCGGTAGATTTCAAACTGGACGTTTCATGCTGCTGCTGATGATGAGGATGATGAGGAGGAGGATGATGAGGAGGACGAAGATGACGTCTGTTGTCGTCACTACTACCACCGTCGTCATCGTCGATATTCTGGTAAAACAAATTACTATAGCCGCGAGTGGAGAATTCCAATTTTTTATTATTCCTATTTTTATTACTAATATTGTTGTTGTTATTATTATTACTATTATTGTTGTTGTTATTATTATTATTGTTGTTGTTATTATTATTATTATTATTATTGTTGTTGTTATAGTTGTACCTTTTAGTGCCAAAATTCGGCTCATACTGTTGTCGGGTATATGCAACAAAGGGATCAAATCGGGTATATGCAACAAAGGGATCATAATGAAATTTATTATTATTATTGTTGTTGTTATTGTTGTTGTTGTTATTTCTTCTTACGTGCGTATCGTGCCTGAGCCAGTCATCATAATTTTCAAACATGCCGGAATTAGATCTCCTCCCAGCGTCATAGAGATTTGATTTGGTTCTATTATTATTATTATTATTATTATTATTATTATTATTATCATTATCATTATTATTACTATTACCGCCGTTGTTGTTGTTATTGTTATTATTCTTTCTACGACGAATCGAAGGGTAGGGTACGGGTCGATATTGCGAAGGGCTCTCGAATGGCGAGGGGGTCAGTAGTAGCGATGAAGAGGACGACGACAGGTACGAGCTATAAGATCCTTCCGAGTTAACGCTATCAACGTCGGAATCGGAAGCTAGCGTTGCTGCCACAGCAGTAGCAGCAGCAGTTGCCGTCGCTACCGCTATACGTGAAGAGCTACAGCCACGATGACTATGGTGATGACGGTGATGATGGTGATGACGAGTAAGTGAGTAAGAATTGATGGCAGTAGATGATGATGATGGCCCGCCGCAGTTATTGTTATTATTATTATTACTATTATTATTATTGTTGTTGTTGTTTCTGATGTCGTTGTTTTCAATTTTAAACTTGACGTCCTCCTCTCCTTCTGAAATGACGTCATATTCACTATCGCTCCTCTTCACTACAACACGATCGTCACCATCATCACTAGCACCATAACAAGCGCGATCATCATCATCATCAGCAGCACGATGGCGATCCTCATCATCACCACTACCGTCATTTTCGTCACTCAGCAAGTTAGCGAGTCGCATTTGAATGTTGAGCATGACTTTGACGTCATCAAGCTCCTCGTTCAATTTTACCGCCATCACCTCTTCACTCACCGTCATCATCATCCTCTTCCTCAATATCTCTTCGTCCGTATCGTCAGCAGCTAGGCATTTGTCAGTGCCAGAGTTCAGCTTACTCATTTCATCAAATTTAAAACCATCATTGATATCTTCATAGATGATGCTGCTCCTACTAGCCGTCGTCCTCATGAACTGCACTCTCCCACTCACCATCTCACAGCTTGACATGCCGTCCTTAACTCCGACTGAAGTGATAGTTTCGTCACTATTTAACATGACGTCACCATTTCTGATATTGCTGTTTTGGGTGTCGTAACTGTCGTCATTATAGTCATCGTCGTCGTCGGGGTCTTCGAGGCCCAGCGGGTCGTGCCCCCGGTTTTTTACCATCCACGGCAAGTTCAGGACGCCTGGTGGATGAATTTTAAATATTAAAAAAATATTCACCTCCAAGTATAAAGGTTTAAAATTATTTTTTTTTTTTTAATTCAGTAACTGACAAACTCACTTTTACCGCGATCTACTTCCATTCTATTAAAAACGTGACACAGCTCATTGGCTGGTTGCTGCCGCTTCAGCTGCTGCTGCTGCTGATGTCTTGTTGGTAGCTGGTCAGCTGACGAGGATGGCGACGATATCAAGGAGGACAATGACGACGACGACGATGATGACGAACGCGTTGGACGAGGAGACCACAGTGTTGAATTCCGTGTTGAATTACTTTTTTGATGACCACCACTACTGCTACTACTACAGCTGATACTGCTGCCATTTACATTGTTAACAGTATTTTTGCTGCTATTGGTAACAGTCCTATAACTGGTAGCAGCCGTAATTGTAGAAGTTGTTGTAGTACAAATTGTTGTAGCAGAAGTTCTCATGGCAGACGAAGGAACATTTGACTTCATGGAGTGTCGAGCGGGAAGTGCAAGAGGAAGGTGAGGATGGGGAGGCTGACGATAACGAAGAGCATACGGAGTAACCTCTGATAGCCGTGGTTGTGGCAAGCGTGGGAGCTGCGACGGCGGTTTTGACATTGAATTCCTCGTAAAATTATTTGCAGTAATGCCGAATTGAAGTGGAGGTCGTTGGGGAAAGTATTGAAGAGATTTATTTACAAGAAAATTTGGATTCGGTCTGAAAAATGGCGTTAAGCCTGGCCGATAACGATTAAGTTGAGGCGCTGGTGGCGACGACGACGACGACGATGAAGTTGGAAGAAGTGGTGTTTTTTGATACACTGGTGTTTTGGCTTTATTTTGACTAGAAAGTTTTGGGATTTTAAATTTGTTAATGTCGTTATTTGCCGACTGCGTTGTAACTGTTGATGATGTTGTGGCTGTTGCAACAGCTTCTGTCGTTAATGTTATCGGGGATGTTGTTGTTGCTGCTACTGTTGTAGAGGTTGCAGCTGGTGTCGATGATGATGAAGACGACGACGATGATGTTGATGTTTTAAATCTGGAAGAGGATGTTATTGCTTTTGCCATTGTTGTAACTACTAATGTTGTTGTTGTTGCAAATGTTGTTGTTTGAATAGTTACTACTTTCAATGATGCAGTTGTTGTTGTTTTAGCCGACGTTGGTGTGGTAGTCAATGTTGGCTTAGTAAATAACGATTTTGTTGTTGCTGATGTTGTTGTTGCTGTTGCTGCTGATGTTGTTGTTGTTGCTGCTGTTAATGTTGTTGTTGTTACTGATGTTGTTGTTGTTGCTGATGATGTTGTTGTCGTTGATGTTGATGTTGCGAAAGACGATTCATTTGCTGACGATAACGCTGAGACAGTTGAATGCAATGATACGGATTTCGACGATGATGGAGATGAGGATGACGTCATTTCTACGATCGTTTTCTCTATTTTTTTCAGAAGGGGAGGCGTCAGAGATTTCGTTCTTGGGATCTTTCCAGGTGATGTGTTTTGTTTCTCCTGCTTAAACCTCTTGTTGTTTTTTACCGGAAGTATCTGGGCTTCAGTTGACGTTGTTGTTGGTGAACGTGAGGCCATAGATGGCTCTGACGTAGCCGCTACTGATGTTTCAGTACTGGTAGTTGATGTAACGAATGCAGTCTTGACAGGAAAGGTGGCGGTTGATGTAACGATTGAAGTAAACGCTGATGAAGTGGACGACGACGACGAAGATGAAGATGATGTTTGTTCACGAGCACCAAAGACCTTCTGCTCGATCTCATTTAACTTCACACACTCTATCTTCTCAACCTTCACAAAAACACCACAGCTGTTATCGTTAGCAGCAGCAGCAGCTGTGGCGGTAGCAACATCATCAAAAATATCACTAGACTCCATCCTCTCTCTCTTCATCATCAACTTCTTCAAGTTCTCGAATGGAAGGAAAACGAGACGAACATAAGGCTGCAGAGCATCACACGCCTCCAGCCACTTACAGGTCTGCGCCGTCAAATGTATCCGGAAATCATCTGCTATTTGTAATGGCGCCAACCAGGATGACGTCAGTGATGATGATGATAGCGGAAGTAGTTGTAGCGGCGATGGTGACGACATCAGAGAAGAAAGTGAAACAGTTGATGATGGTGGTGTGGGAGGAAGCTGATTAGATAATGGTGAGGGTAACGTTAAAGTTAATGGTTGAGTTGTAACTGATGCTGTTGCATTCCTAGACAGTAACACAGAAACCGTTCTCAAATTAGTTGGGAACGAGTTATCGTCATCAGTATTCATTTCGAGGTTATTATTCTTTGGAGTTTTGCTATTTTGGCGGGAGAAAGACTTTTTAGCGTTAGACGTTTTAGCCGATTGGCCCTTCGACAATCCCCCGCCTCTACCTCTCTTCTTACCTCTCCGACTTTTACTTTTAACCTTTGTGACGTCATCCATCACGTCATCCACGGAAAAACTGTCGGCGTCATCATTTCTCTCCTCTTCATCGCCACTCATGTTGTTTACTTGATGATTTGTAACATCGAAATCGTCATTATGACTGTCAGAAAGGTTGAATGCGCTAGTATTGCTACTGCTAACAAAAACACCACCACAGCCACTATTGCTGCCATTGTTACTCGATGATGTCATACCGTCTTTATTACAGCTAATATTCAGAGTAGTAGTAGTAGTAGTAGTAGTAGTAGTAGTAGTAGTAGTAGTAGTAGCAGTAGCAGAAGTAGTAATAGTATTTGTAGGCGTCTCTTGAGTAGCACCTGCTGTAGTGGTAAATCTAGAAGAAACATTTGCTATAGTAATTTGATTATGGGTTGAAAAAGTAGTAATAATAGTACTACTAATCTTAGAAGTAGTAGTAGTAGTAGCAGCAGTAGTAGTAGTAGTAGTAGTAGTAGCAGCAGCAGTAGCAGCACTGTAAAGTGTAAAAGGATCGTTAATAATGTATTTAGTACTCCTTGTTTCTCGCCTGAAGAGGTAGCCCAGGTCATAATCATCATAATTTTTTATCCATTTTTTGTTAAACTTCCCTCTTTTTCGTTTGCCTCTGGTATTTCCACTACTAAGCCCTTCTGTTTCAGTAATGCTAATGTTGCTGTTGTCAGAATTATTAGAAGGCGAAGTAGTAGCAGTAGCAGAAGAAGTAGTAGATGCAGCAGCTGCGGTTGCTTTGGTCGCTTCAGATACCAAATAACTAATGTTTGGTATGTTCACTTTGGGTAACAAAAAGCTAGTAAAAGTAGTACTAGAATTAGTAGTACGAGCAGTATATCTGATATTATCCACTGATGAAGTAGATGGCTCGCTGTTGTGGTTGTTGCTGTTCTTAATGGCTGTTTTATCAAATTTATCATCATTGATAATAACATCATCAATATCATCGCTACAATTAACGTTATTATTATTATTTTTATCATCATCATCATCATTATTATTGTTATTATCGTTATTATTGTTATTATCATTATTACCGTTGTTGGTACTATAGACAGATAAGATTTTGACCTCTTCCCTATCATTCAAACTCTTTCCACCGTGGCAAACATTGCTAGCAACTGTAGCAACCACATCAGAAACATATCCACTCGGTACATCCACACCAAGTGTACAGCTATTTGTAGTACAAGACGAAGTATTGTCTGCATAGGATGGTGTATAATTCATTGTAGGTGAAGTAGTACTAGCATTGTGAGATAAACTATCATTTACTGTGTCTATACTGCTAATATGATATGAAGTATCATTTACTGTAGTGAATGTATTGCTAGCAGTAGCAGTATTATCAGTAGTATAAATACTAGATGCAAGGGGCAGATAGGATATAAGAGATTCTTTATTGACGTTGTTATCAGTATCACTGATATCAGAGACTGAAAGATTGTTGATGTAACTGTTGTTGTTGTTGTTGCTGCTGCTGTTATCGCTGATGTCTGAATAGTTGATGTTGTCGTCATCTTTATTGTTGTCGTCAGTATTACTGATGTTGTTGTTGTTGTTGCAAGTGTGATTGATGCTATCAGCAGCAGCTACAGCAGCATCAGAATCGTCAGTGATTACAGCAGAACTATCATCTTTATCAAAGAGACCACAATTTTCATCAGCGGAAATGTTGATGTAATCATTCCCATTGACGTTGATGCAATTGCTGTCAGCTGCAGAGGCCTTACTGTCATTTGCAGCAGCAGCAGCAACGACATTTATGTGATCATCATCAAGATCGACTATCTCGAATACTTCATCAACTGTATCATCATCATCATCATCATCATTAGTATTATTCTTAATAGTAGTAGTAGTGATAGTAGTGGTAGTAGTAGCAGTAGTAGCAGCAGCAGAAGTAGTAGATGCAGTAGCAGTAGTAGTAGTAGTAGCAGTAGTAGTAGTAGTAGTAGTAGTAGTAGTAGTAGTAGTAGTAGTAGTAGTAGTAGTAGTAGTAGTAGTAGTAGTAACAGCAGCAGTAGTAGTAAAAGCAGTAGCAGTAGTAGCAGTAGAAATTCCATAACTTTCATTTTTCATAACTACAAATTCAATTTTACCATCTTGAAAAAAGTCATTAATACTTTCTTTATTGTTATTGCTGTCTTTGTTGTAACCGGCCACAACTTTATTTTTATTATTACTATTATTGTTATAATTATTATTATTGTTATTACTATTATTATTGACCTCCATTTTTAAGCAGGTCAAACTAAAATCAAAATTTCTCTTGCTATCATAACCCTCATTTACTTTTATCAAATTATCATTATTATTGTTACCATAATTATTATTATAGATTTTACGGGTAAAATTATTATTAGTAATAGTAGTAGCAGTACTACTGCTACCACTGTCACTACTACTACAACTACTACTACTACAAGCTGTAGTATCAGTAGTAACATCAAAAGCAGTGTTAATAAAACCACTCCTACCAACATTACTGAAGTGGCTACGGTCATAAGTAGTATAATTACTGTTATAATTATAATTACTACCGCTATAATAATTACTGCAAACGCTATTTATAGCATTCTCCAGACTATTTATAGGAACACTGGAAATTCCAAAGCCATTTATAGATTCATTGATGTTATTGTTATCAATTGGGCTAATGTTAATAACACTGACCCTATTTGTTGGGTTGTAATAGACGTTATCGTTGTTGTTGTTGTTGCAAGAGATAACTTGATTAATATAATCAGTTATGACTTCATAACTATTGTCATTATTAATGTTATTATTATTATTATTACTATCATTAGTATTATATGAAACATCCATGCATTGTGAAAGCAATGAGAAGTTATCATTAGCATAATCAGTGCTATTGTGGCTGTTGTTGTTGTTGATGCTTCCAATGTTAATGTTGTTGGTGTCAGGGATGACGTTGTTGTTGATGCTGAAGACATTTTTATTGATGTCTTCACCGATGTTGTTGTTGTTATTTGGGATGACGTTGTTGATGCTAAAGACATTTTTGTTGATGTTCTCACCGATGTTGTTGTTGATGCTAGGGACGATACTGTTGATGTCAGCGGTGATATTGCTGACGTTTCGAGTGTCGTTCTCAGTTAAAAATGAACCAAGCGAATCATTTTCATTATTGTCGCTATTGCTGTCATCGTGAATTACTATTTTGTTGAGGCTGCTGTTAAAACTGACGTTGTTAATGTCATAATTGGAAGAAACTACAGCAGCAAAATTAACACTATTGTTCATGCCATCAATGTTACTGTAGTTTACGATGTTGTTTATGTTATTGCTGTTGATGCAACTAATGTTACTGCACTTTACGCTGTTGTTATTGATGATGTTATTGTTGTTGATGTTACTGTAGCTTACGCTGTTCTTGATGTTATTGTTGTTGATGCTATCTACGTAACAGTAGTTTGAGTTGCATTTATTGTTGTTGATGCTATTAATGTTACTGAAGTTTACGCTGTTGTTGATGTAATTGTTGTTGATGCAACTATTGTTACTGTAGCTTACGATGTTATTGTTGTTGAGGCTATCTATGTAACTGTAGTTTGAGTTGTTGTTAGTGTTGTTGATGCAACTAGTGTTACTATAGTTTACGTTATTGTTGATGTAATTGTTGTTGATGCTATTAATGTTGTTACTGTAGTTTATGTGGTTACTGATGCTATTTACATGGCCGCATTTGATGCTTCTTAGGTTGCTGTCGTTGTTGGTGGCGGGAAAAAAATTCAAATCAGGTATAATCAAATTATTATAACTTTTAGCATCAACGAAATTACATTTATTATCTCTACTACTACTATTACCACTATAATTACTATTATTATTATTATTATTACTACTAAAGTTAGGATTACTATCATAATTAGAGGAAGCAGTACTTATAAGAAATGTATTATTATTATTATTATTATTATTATTGTTATTATTATTACCAATAGCCTCGTAAAAATTTTCATATGAAGAAGAAGTAATAGTAGTAGTTATCGTAACATTTGAGTCATCGTCATCATGTCGACGACGATAATGATGATGATCACCATCACCAATGCTACTATTATCACCACCACCACGGCTATCGCTATCATCATCGTCGTTATCTTTTGCAATGATACTATTGATATCTGATAGTATATCTAGCGGTATTGTATCCGTATCCGAGAATTGACTGTCATCATTATCATCGCCCCGACCAAAATGATCATTATCATCACCCAATGGGAACATTCTATCATTAATATTTACATCATCATTACCATCACCGATGTTGTTGTCGTTGTTATGAATATTATTACTATTGAAAGTTTGATAATTATTATCATTACTATTATTCTTATCATCATCATCATAACAAGCTATGACGTCATTATCGTCATCACTAAAATGACTTAGTGTTCCACTGTTATCATCACTGAGTACATCATCATTACCATTCAAATTATTATTATTATTATCATTATTATTATTATTATTATTGATGTCATTATTGTTGGCATTGTTATTGCCAATGTTAATATTGTTGTTGCTGTTATTATTATTAAGATCATTATCAACTTTGCAGTCCTCAAGCACAGTGCTAAATGGTACAGAAATTGATGACGATGACGAAAGATACGATGGTGATGGTAATGATGGTGATGGTAATGATGATGATGATGATGATAATAATGATGATGATGATACAGTCACCAGTGATGATAATGATGACATAGGTAGCGATGGTGAAGATGATGTGAGTATAAATGTTGAGAGAAATGATGCTGACACTAGGGAAGCATACGACGATGATGATGACGACGGCGATGATGATGACGACGATGATGATGACGATAGTGATGAAAATGATGATGACGACGGTGGTGCTAGTAGTAGTGATGATGATGGTATGAACAGTGACGATGATGATGATGATGATGATGATGATGATGATGGCAATGAAGATGCGCTTTCTGACTTGAGAAAATTAAGTAACGAAAAGGGAGCAATAGTAACATTACTTTTACTGTTGTTAGTATCAAAATACTGACCAATATTATTAATATTAATATTATTATTATAAGTAGTAGTAGTAGTAGTAATAAGAGTAGTAAAATTATTATTATTATTATTGTTATTATTATTATTATTATTATTATTATTACTGATACTATTCTTCACCATAATATAATCATCACTGGAAATACTATTGTGAGTGAATCTGCCTTCAGCGGCAGTAATAGACTCGCGATGAGCACAATCGACGCCACTATCGAAATCAGTATAAGGTTTATCATTCGGGTAGTAAGTAATGTTATCATTGTTCAGTAGCAATGATGTCGATGATGTTAGTAACTTGGTGAGCAAACATGGGCTCTGGTCATAGAGCGAGTAAACGTTATGATCTGAAGTTGTCATTGTCGTAGTGGTAGTAGTAATATTAGGAGTAGTAGAGGTAGTTGTAGTAGTAGTGGTAATGATAGTAGTAGTAGTAGTAGTAGTAATAATAGTAGTAGTAGATGATAATGATGATGCTGACGTGAATGTAGTTGGGTTGCAGAAATTGTTGTCATTGTTGATGTTGTTATTTATGTTGTTGTGGTTGTTGATGTTGTTATAGATGTTGTTGTTGTTGTTGTAATGAACTAAATAACTACTACTACTACTACCCCAGTTGCATATGTTTCCATAAGAAAAATTAGTAAAATGCTTTTTGATGTGACTGTTTGTGCTGGTATTAATATCATTATTATTAATGTTATTATTGCTGTTGCTGTTACTGACATCATCGAAACCCTTAAAATAGCTGTTGATGTTATCATGTTCGCTGTCATCCACAGCAAAACTCTTGGCATCGATGATATATTTCTTGTTATCATCATTGTAATCTTCCTTAAAGACAGTATCATTATATGATGATATACCATCATTTTTAATATCATTAGATAGGTATCTATCCATTTTAATGGTATCTGATACAAAAAAGTTGTTGTTCTTGTTGTTTTCATCATTGTTGTTGTTGATGCTGTCAATGCTTGTATGTCTGTATTCTGATTTGAACTGTTGTTGGCTAGCGTTAATTTTGTGTATAGGTATTTTTGTATCATCGTTGTATGCTGGTACAATTGGGTATTCATACATGTTAACGTTACCAATATTGTTGAGATTGTTGTTGTTGATGTTATTGCTGTTGCTAGTGTAGTTGAAATGGACGACACCGTTGATGTCATTATTTAATTTTGGTTCTCCTCTTCTATACTGGTCATTGGATAAAATGTTGTTGATGTTATAAGCACTGTTGAGGTAACAGTAATTACGACTTATTTTGTTGTATACGTTGTTGTCGTTGTTTGACGTCGATGTGCAACTAAAATTGCTGTCGTTGGTGATGTTTTTGTATGTATCATTCATGCTACTACAAACACTCTTGCTGATGTCATCATCAGCTATCTTGTTTTCATTGATATTAGTGGTAACATTAATTAAGCTGTTGGTGTCGTTGCCCTTGTTGGTGTCTGTTGCATCCGAGTGGACGTTATCATTATTTTGAATGTTAATGCAAGTGTTACTAATATCATTGCGACAGTTTTTGTTGATGTAATCTGATAAACATGCAGCGTTGTAATTATTGTAATAATCAATTCTATCAGGTTTTATGTTGTTGTTGTCTGTAGCATTAATAATGTTGCTGGGATCGTCATTGTCGTTATTGTTACTGTTGATGTTGTTGATGTCGTCAGTATTGATATCACTCTTAGCATCATTAACTAGATTATCGATGGTGTCATAGAGATTTTCTTTCTTATCGACGTCTTCGTCAGTGAGATCGAAACTGTCGCACTGATCAACACTAGAAGCGCAATTGGCGATCGATACAGATATATTAACATTGGCATTGGTGTCAAGGTCAACTGTATCGTCAGAATCATAATTAACAATTTGGCCTTCAGTTTTAATGACAAAATTACTTGCATTTAGACCACTTCCCACCCTATTCAATTCAGTATTAACTGTCTTTCTTGACCTTTTAATTCGACTTGTCGAGTAAACAAATTTTCTCCTCTTCCTTGTTTTCGGTTTTTGACTAGAGAAAGTTTTTAAATCCAATGATAAGTCATTTTCTGATGCTTTTCCAACAATTTCGTTTTTTTCCAACATTGCAATTGGAGTTGAATTATCAAGTGACACATATTGGCTTTCCAGCTGATTGCAAACAACATCATTAAAACTAAAACACTGACTTGTGGCAGACTGATTGAGATTATCTTCTGCAGGGATTGATGTTCTGAAAATTTTCTCAACCTCAGTGACGTCATCAACATTTATTGGATTTTTTTCACTGCCTAACCAAAGACCTTTTTTGAATTTAAGAATGAAGGATGTGCCGGTGTTCTCACAGCTGACACCTCTGCCGTTGCAGTCGCTCATTTTCTGGCTTATCAAAGAGCAATTTTTACATTTTAAATTGTCATTGAATGGCACGAATGTTCGGTTCAATCCGTGGTTTTATGAAAATTAAATTAAGAAATCAGCATGGATGATGGCGTCCTAACTAACTTACAACCAACATGGCAACTCTACACATTCGAACTATCTATCAGTACCTATCAGATCGTTTTAGCGAATGCACTACTGACTACAGACGGTGCTAGCAAGCTATAAAATAGAAAAAAAAATATTTAAAAAAAAAGAAAAACAAAATGAATGAAAGCGCGACACATGAATGACGAATTTACGGAAGCAAAAGACAATTCGAAGAACATTTTATTTAGTTTTATTAAAAATCCAAAACATTGACGTAAGATAAGTAATACCCGAAATGAAAATGGTTCAGTTAATTCTTTAGCGCAAACTATTCAACATTAACAATACACATAAATGACATCGCCATTTCATTAAGCCGACCCAGCACAAAACAAGAATCTTAAGTTTTACATATATAAAACCCCCAACATTAATTTTTCATCTTTTTGTATAAAAAAAACCCACAGATTGACAACCTTATAATCCCAGACAAATAAATCAAATTGATGCTTAATCAGACTTAAATACCAAAACCTAACATGGTATACACGTATGATGCACACATATTACTGTAAAAATAGATGAATGTACCAGTTTGTTAGCTATAATCAACTTTGAAAATTAACCAAAAATATTTACAGAGAAAAAAAAACAATTCATATATTCAACGAAGAGACCGGCCCATGAAAAAACAGATAACCACAAGATTGACCAATAGAAAACATAGTTAATTAATTCAACCACGAGCCCAGCCAATGAAAAAATAGACAATTAAAAAGATGAAAATTAGTAATAAGATACTGTAGCACATTAACTTTCGGTTTCCTTTACCTGATGACACCATTGTATTCAATCTCTTCATACTTCCTGATAATAGACCTGTGGCCCCATCAAAATCCCCATCCTAAAAATGAACGAATGAACGAATGAATAAACGAATGAATGAACGAACGAATGAGTGGATGGGTGAATGAATGAATCAATGAATGAATAAATAAATGAATGAATGAATATAAATACCATTCCACTCAAGTAAGTATTGGAATCTTTAGACTCATTTTCAATGTCAACTGCTAACTGTAAATATTTGAAAAAATATATATAATTGATTACAATTATATTTTTGCATAAATAAAATATAAATATCAATAATATACAAACATATAATATAGATTCAACATATTATAGATAAAAGTATTAAAAAAATAAATAGATAAGTATGTAATTTATATATAGTTATAGTTATAATGTTGTCATTTTTAATTAAGCATTGACTTTTCAGTATTATAGAGAAATCAAATTAAGTTCACATTTTTGAGTCTGGCAACTTTGCTGGCCAAATTTTCAGTTAAGTATTGATTCTGTCTGTCCAATGATTCATTAGCCGATTCTGCTTGTGATGTCATACCTATTTTATTTCATTAATATTTAAATTTTTATTTAATTATTACCCAAATTATTTTATTAAATTGTAAAATGTGCTATAAATATTTTGTTTGAACCAAATGGAAAGAAATAATGGAAAAAAATTGTGTCTTTCTTTTAATAAATCATCTTTAATTTTTTAAATCTTTACTAAAAAGAACTTACATTACAGATTACATTATGATTATAATTTCTATAACCAGATTAAATTAAAAACTAATGATTAAATATTAATTATTGAATTCAATACAAAATTAATGATTGCATACCTTTTTACGCCAATACGCCTTACATCAAATTTAATAATCAATTTTCTAAAGTAATTTTTTTTTATTAAAACAGATTTTTGAATGAAAATTTTTAGTTCATTTCTAAATTTTTTTACCTCTATTATTTAGATAATTCCAATTATTATTCATAATAACTTTCTTCTAAAATTCAATGAGACGATGAAAATTTGGATTTTCGTTCATGGAGATTTTGTTATTAAGTTTAATTATAAATTTTATTAAGGATTAATTAAATTTAAAATACCGTCGTGTCACTCGCACATACTCATATAGCACGTCATAATTGTTTACAAATTTGTCATTAAAATTAGATATATTATACTTTTAAATAAAATACTAATTATATTTTATTTAATTAATTGACATCTGTTTAAATTTCTGCCTAATTTCTGACTATAAGTGAAGAATTATTAATAACTATTTTTAACAAATTATTTATTTATCTTTACCTTTGCTTATTTGTTTCTTCTTTGTTTTTGCCGAAATTTTTTTATTTGAACTGATTTTATTTTTAATTATAATAAATTTTGTCAATTTTTTAAAGAAACACGCCATTTCATTAATTTTTGACTAAATCGTCGCGTTAAATCCGAAAAAAATGTCGTTAGCCTTCATGCCTAATCCGAGAACTAAAGCTCCACCGCCTAATCAGGCATCCATTCAAAAGGTTAGCTGCTTGTGATCAAAATCAAAATCAAAATTAATAAATGTTGTATTAATCATCTATTAATAAATATTGCAATTAATTTGATCTTGGTTTGCGTTGATTGTTTTTTTTGACTGAAACTGTGTGATAATACTGACGACTGTGATGATTTACTACAGATTTAAACTTTTAGAGATTTAGACTACAATACTAATCATTTATTTAGTAGTTAGATAGACTCTATCTGATAGAGTAGAAGTAGACTAACTAAAATCTAACTAAATGATTTAGTCATGTGAGATTGATGATACAAAAAAACACATACATACTACTTACATATAGACTGCAATTACCAATTTTAGAATTAGTAATATCACATAAATATAGTAGTAAAATGAACAAATTGTTAGATGCTTGATGAAAATAGCCAGTTCATTCAAACCATCATCGACTTTCAGAACAAAGGAAGAGGAAATGAGACCATCCAGTTAGGGAATTTTATTTATCTTTTTTGATCTTTTGTTTCCAACCTATAATAAAAAAATTAATACTTTACTGAAGTTCATTTGTTAAAATTAATTTATTCCATCAGTTACCAGCAGTTGTTGCACAAGAACTTAGTCTACCTGGCAACAATAGCAGATAACAGTCAGAATGTTCAAAATTTACTGCCGCCTGTAGGCTACTTATTATTTTAGAATAATTTCACATTTAAAAAAAATTATATGTTCAATTATTATTCTAGAATAATTTCACATTTTAAAAAACTTATATGTTTAATTATGAATTTTATCCGTGTCCAATTATGAATTTTATCCACAAGATTGGATCTGTAAAATTTTAATAACACAGGCTCCAAATCAAATGGCAGTTCATATAGGCGGGCAAATGAACATGCCTAACTCTATTGGGGTCCAGGGTGGGCCGCCCAGTGTATCATCAAACATGGTTGGATCTCCCATGGGCAGCAACCCTGCTGGATCCATCATGGGGCCAAATTCTATGATGCCCCATCAACCCATGATGCCAGGAGGTGGAGGTCTGTGTTTGAAATTTTAATTTTCTGTTTATATTTTTGTCTTATATTTTCATTCTGTTTTTTTTGTTTTTCTCCTACTCTTTCTCTCTCTTTCTTTTTCTCTCTTTCTCTCTCTCTCTCTCTCTCACTTTCTCTCTCTCTTTTTCTCTCTCTTTCTCTTTTTGATATATGTATAAAATTTATAAGTTGAGACATTTCACTAATGCAGCATAAATATTTTATATCAAACCACATCTTGCATTGTTTTATAATTGAGGAAGTTGACAAGTTGAATATCTTGATATAATATTAATCTCTGACCTCACGCTGCATCTTTTTTAGGGATGATGATGCAAAATCAGGGCAGCATGCCCCCATACAACCCTAACAATGGACCAGTTCATCCACAACAGATGATGTCAACATCTCAACAGCCAGGAATGCTCCCACAGCAGCTAGGAATGTTACCACAACAGCAGCAGCAACAACAAGGAATGATACCTTCACAACAGCATGGCATGATGCCTCAACAGCAGCAGCAACAAATGCAGCAACAGCAGCCACAAATGCTGCCTCAGCAACCGCCTCAAATCATGCCCCAACCACAACAATCTCTACAATCACAGACGTTACCACAGCAACCACAGCAGCAGCAGCATCCAATGACAGCCACTCAGCATCAAGGACAAGTCATGTCTCCGTCTCAACTTCAACAAAGCACCACACCACAGCCAACAAAATCAGCCACACCGCAGCCACCTCCTCCCACGACAACGCCACAACCTCAACAGAGTCAGTCCTTCATGACCACTCAGAGTAACAATTCAATGTCAGCTGCAACATCTTCATCTCAACAACAACTTCCTCAACAGCAGCAAGCAAGTTCTCTACCACAGCAGCCTCAACCAACGCAACAACACCCAACACAACAACTCAGTGGACCTTCTCCATCTCAACTTTCTCCACAACAACAACAGCAGCAACAACAACAGCAGCAACAGCCACAACTTCAGCAGCATCCACAGCAGCCGCATCCACAGCAGCCGCATCCACAACAACAGATGCATCCGCAACAACAGCCTCAAATGCAGCAGCAGCAGCAGCAAGGACATGGTCAGCAAATGATGATGCAGTATCAAGCTGGTCAGATGATGGGAGGTCTACCCCCGAGACACATGATGCAACAAGGAGGAATGCCAAGTCAGTTTCTATTTCTGAATTTTATAAATCTCTCTTAACATTTTGTTTACTTTTTGATGGGTTAATTTGAAATTAATAAGTTCAGCCATTTGAACCTATTGAATGAATATGAATCTCTTTTATTTGCGATTCTAGGGCCTCAGTACGGTGGCATGATGGGTCAGCCAAACTACGGCAATCAATATCCTCCACAACCATATTATCACCAGTCCTATCCTCAAGGTAACCAGATGTCGCCTAACCATCCCTACCCTTACCCACCCCAACAACAGCAGGGACACGATCAGTATGGAGGTTACATGGGTGGTGCTCGATCCATGGGTGGTGCTCCTGGTGGTATGCAGATGGTACAGCAGTTACATATTCACATGAATGTGGCAAACCCCAACTATAGTGGACCCCATATGGGTCCTGGAGGTCAGCCAATAGGACCTGGTGGACCGCCAATTGGACCTAATGGCATGCCTATGGGAACCGGGGGTCCTCAGATGATTCAAGGTGGCCCCCAAATGGGTCCAGGAGGTCCACAAATGGGACCAGGTGGGCCGCAGATGGGTCCGGGAGGTCCGCAAATGGGTCCGGGAGGTCCGCAGATGGGCCCACAGATGGGTCCAGGAGGCCCGCAGATGGGCCCAGGAGGTCCACAGATGGGTCCAGGAGGTCCACAGATGGGTCCAGGAGGTCCACAGATGGGTCCAGGAGGTCCACAGATGGGTCCAGGAGGTCCACCCATGAACCCTGTTGGAAGCATGATGAATAGTTGGGGTAGTCAAATGAGCAACACTGGGTCGCCGATGGGTTCTACAAATAGTGGTGGTTCAGGGGGAGGTCAACCTCAAGCTGGTGCCGCCGCTGGTGGTGGTAGAAGTAGTAGCGCTGGAAGCCAGGGTGGTAACAGCAACAGTGGTCCTTCTACACCACAGGGTTCGACTCCAGGATCGCACTCCTCTTCCTCTTATCAGGGATTTCCTCAAAATCAATTTTAACATCAGATGTTGATGAAAGATTTTCACTGAAGTTAAGGCAGATGGATATGATGATGACAATTGTTGTGATGATGATGGGGATTTTATTTTTCAAAACTGTACATATGATTCTATCATCATCATGTTTGAAGTTATTTATTATTATATTATTTTAAAGCTATTTAGTTGACCTTATTATATATTTGTTTGTTTGTTTGTCTGCCTGTCTGTTTGTTTGTCTTGCACTATTGATCTGCGTCTGTTGAAGTTGTTTTCACTGTTTTATATGTATAAGATGTTGACCAATTAAATTTGTTCAGACAAACCAGTGTTTCTCTTAAATAGTAATATAACCATCATTCTTAATGATCTGGCACAACAGACAGAACAATTCGTCTACTCGTCTGTACAAATAATAATTTCTTCTCCGTTCCTCCACTTGCTTATTGGCGTGTTGCTTTTCTTTGTTACGAGTTACAGAAAGAGGACTGTCGTTGTTGATCAAAATACCTGGCTAGTTGTACGCCGAGAATTTTTACGCAATCTACGTGTACGTTCAGCCCAGGCATGCCGTTTGGTGGGTCCCTGCTGTCCCGTTCATTGGAGCCCTGGATGTAGAAATAATGATGTAAATGGTTGGTGGTACGTTTATTTTGTTTCATTTGTGAGAGAATTTGTCGGCGGGAGTGTGTGCAATGTGCATGCATGCAGTCAGTCTTGAGTTGGCGTTGAGTGCGGCTACCGTAACATGAGTCTTTCACTGATTAGCTATTTTTAACTTTTTTTTTTTACAAATTATTTTATCAGTAAAATCTCGAACCTTTTCGTCTCTAAACAAGTTCTCTCTCTCCCTCTTTCTCCTTCTCTCTCTTTCTCTCTCTCTCTCTCAACTATTTGATTTATTTCATTAATTTCTCTCCACAAATGATACGTTACAGGTTTCCTGAATTTTTTAAACTCAACTTTTCTTTACAAAAAAAGATACACTTGTTAGCGCTTTTGTTGACTATTCATTAAACCAACGTCATCCATTTAATCAGTGCGCCGAAGTTAGTAGTTAGGTACTTGTGATTAGAGTACCTATAAAATGGGGTACTACAGTTCCTTTGCGACAGTACAATACCCCTTACTGATGCTTTAAAAGTACGTTACTAAATGATATACTAAATATAATTTGGACACTGATTCAACTTTCTGACAACCGTCAGTCAGATTATAAGTTAGACTAACATTCACACGTGCACAAACACATGCAGAGACTCCAGAGTCACATTCCGACAAAACCAGACTATCACAGACTACATAAATTACACACATACACACGCAAACATTTAGACACATACATTTTTAGACTCACACATACTTAGAGACATACATATACACATATTTGTAGACGCGCACACACACATGTAACACAGAAACATATCAACAAGATTTGACAATGATTGATGGATGTATAGAGCAGATTGTAGTTCAACCTAACTAACGATTAGTTAATTTATAGAGAAATTTTTAAAAGAAAATAACTCAGAATTTACGCGAATTTGAATTATTTTAAATTTATCTATGAAAAAAAAATACATAAATAAAATGAAATAAATAAAATAAATTCAATTTCGAACTTGAGTTTTTGTATGATAACAATGAGGCATTTTTGTGATAGTGTGGTTTGACGAAACGTGAATGACGCGTGTGTGTGTGCATGTGTGTATTATTATTATTATTATTATTACTATTTTATTTATTTTTGTGACCTTAAGTTATAGAGATCATCCAGACATCGCAGTAATTTTGGTTGGTGCAAGAAACACTTAGTAAAACAAAGATAAAGGCATAGCGTTTTATTATGGCACGGATTTGTGTGTTTGTATTTGTGTGTGTGTTTGTGTATGTATATACATGTTTGTTTAAATCCAAGTTATCTAAAAAAACATGTTTGTTTGTGTATGTGTATATATGTTTGTTTGTGTATGTGTATATATGTTTGTTTGTGTATGTATGTTTGTTTGTGTATGCGTATATATGTTTGTTTGTGTGTGTGTGTATATATATTTTTAACAATGATGATATCAATGATGATAGATTTCATGTTAATGATGTTATGTTTCTGAATTATGCAACTGATAACGCCAATGTTAGTGATAATCATGATAATACTGTATCAACTGATAAGAGAGAAGTCGAATACAAATTAAGACCTGTGAATTGTGTGTTTGTGTGTGTATGTATGTATGTATATATGTATGTATGTGAATGCGTGCGTGCGTGTGTGTGAGTGTGTGTGATATACTAATATAAGTGATTTATGAAACTTGATCAATTATTTTTCAATTATTCAATTAGATCGATAAAATATATTTTTAAGCTGGATTAATTCCGTATATTAACTAACTATTCACACAAAAAACTTAAACGCTTATCTCTCTTCATTCATTCATCCATTCATTCATTCATTCGTTCGTTTATTCATTCAATCGTCTGTTCGTTCATTTATTAATTTATTCTAACGTTAACTCACTCAGTCAATCACTCATTCATTCATTCACTTCACTCATTCATTCATTCACTCATTCGTTTTTATTTTTCCATCAGCTCACAATGTGTGCATGATCTTTTCCATTTTTTTTCTCTTTCGCTGATTTGTTCACTATCTCTTTTTCTACCTCTTTCTTTCTATCTCTTCATTCTTTTTTTCTCTTTCTATTTTTTTCTTTTTCACTGCTTCTTTCTATGTATGATTTTTTCATTCTATATAAATAAACAAAAACATACATAAGTATAAATAAGTATTTACATAATACATGTGTGTATATTTCACTCTCCCACTCTTATTTTCTCTCTCTCTCTCTCTCTCTCTCTCTCTCTCTTTCTCTCTCTACATATCTCTCTCTATTTATCTCAATCGCATATAAATAGGGAATATCGCACATAGGCTCACACATGTTTTGAGCTCTCTTTAACAACCAACAACAATTTTTTTCCTTCATTTTAATTTTTTTTATGGTTTCGAAAGGCCTAACCAAGAAGCAATGAAAACATCATTTGATCGAAATTAAGAAGTAAAATGTTGTGCATGTGTTGTTGTTGTTGTTGTGTGTGTGTGTTTGTTTGTGTACATGTGTTTGTGTGCGTTAGTGTGTGTGTGTAGATATGTTTGTGTGTGTATGCGTGTATGTGTGTGTGTGTGTTTGTTTGTGTAGATGTGTGTGTGTGTTTGTTTGTGTAGATGTGTGTGTGTGTGTGTGTGTGTGTGTGTGCGTGTGTTTGATAGTGATGAATGAAACTTGACTATAACTATAATTACATTTTTATCAATAACATGCAACATAACAGTATTCCAACGACACTAACAAAAATAATAATAATAACAACAATAATAATAATAATAGGAAGAAGAAGAATAGGAAAAAGAATAATAATAACATAATAATAATAATAAATAAAAATAATAATAACAGCAATAATAATAATAATAAGAAAAAGAAGAAGAAGAGGAAAAAGAATAAGCTTCATTATGACTAACGGATTAATAAAAAGCAACAACCTGAGCAGCATCATCAGATCAAAATTTTTTTCCAAACCATCATCAAAGTCCTCCTCTTCATCAGCATCAGCAGCTGCACTCTCAAAAACATCATCATTTCTACCCTCATCGCCGTCATCATCTCTCCCACTACCATCATCATCATCTTTACCACCACCACCATTATTACCGTCATCATCATCATCCTTACCATCACAATCTTCATCGTTAACGTCGCCAACGAAGTCATCAACTTTGAATATATCGAAGAAGACGTCCACTTCTACATTGACGGTGTCCGGGTGTGTCACTACATCCCTATCGAAAACCGACATCACGCGTGTAGTTACCGTCAAGTCGGTCGATTCTACAGTCGTCAACATCGTCAAGAGTTCGATTATTGTCGTTAAGATAACTAGTTTGTAACATTTTTGTCTTAGTGGTAGTAGTAGTAACATCAGCAGCAGCAGCAGCAGTAGTTGTGATCCAACTGTATAAGGATTTTTTTAGTCGTTGTCGTCGTTGTTGTTGTAGTAGTAGCATCAGCAGCAGCATTAGTAGTAGTAGTTAGTTAATTGTAGTAGTAGTAGCAGTAGTAGTTAGTAGTAGTAGTAGCAGTAGTAGCAGCAGTAGTAGAAGTAGCAGTAGTAGTAGTAGTAGTTAGTTTAGTAGTAGTAGTAGTAGTAGTAGTAGTAGTAGTAGTAGTAGTAGTAGTAGTAGTAGCAGTACTAGTAGTAGTAAAAGTAGCAGTAGTAGTAGTAGTACCAGTAGTAGTAGAAGTAGCAGTAGTAGTAGTAGTAGTAGTAGTAATAGTAGTAGTAGTAATAGTATTAGTGGTAGATGTAGTAGTAGCAGTAGTAATTTGAAGTTGCAATTTTGTGATTAATCTCGGGTAACTGAAGGTAGTTTCATTTATTTTTATAACTAGTATACTCTGAATTAAGTTGAAGTCATTTCGTTGTAAATGTAATCGAAATATTTTTAAGTATTTTAGTATTTGTTAAAAAGTTAAAATTTAAAAAAGCAATGTTAAGTAGCAAAAAAGCCATCAGTTTTAGTCGTCACACCACCAATTCCTTACACAAACCGATCCAAATAATCGACCAAATAACCGAACCGGATAACCGACCAAATAAACGAACCGATTCTCACAAATCACACGCATACTTGGATGAATGAAGTTTAGCATATTATCGTTTCTCCCTCTTGGAACATTTTTTTTTTACAAGATGAAATTTCAATCATCTGTTTCAGTCATGAGCATAAACACTCGCATTGTTTATCACAAACATTAGTATCAGGTTGCTATCTGGGTTTAACTGTTGCAGCAACGAGGTTTTAGTGTTGTTGTTATGAGATAACATTGATTGCGACAACAAAAACATCAACATCAACAACATCATCAACAACAACATCAACAACATCAACAGCATCAACAACGCTAAAAACGCATTAAGAAAATCGCTATAATCAGCATTATCAACTACAGCAGCAGCAACTACAACAACAACAACAACAGAACGTTAAACACAATAACATTAACACAAACAACAACATCAAAATGGGCTGCGGCTCTAGTAAAGAGGAGAAACTAGCGCTACAGAAATCAAAAAGCATAGAAAAATTACTAAGAGAAGAAAGTTTATCTTTGGTCCGGGAGCTTAAACTTCTTTTGTTAGGTTAATTATTTCAGATATCTAGATAATATAATTTATTATACATATAATTTCTAGTTAATATAATTTATTATACATATAACTTCTATATAATATAATTTATTATACATAAGATTTCTATATAATATAATTTATTATATATATATAATTTCTATATATTATAATTTGTTATATTATTTTAACGTTGGGGACTTTGAAATTAGAAGGGCAACGGACGTTGTTTTACGTGACATTTACATGTACTGTGTGTTTGTCATTGATGGATGCTTTTGGAGAATTTTGAAAAAAAAAATTGTAATAAATAAATGAATTATCATATTTATACAAGTGTCCATTCATAAATACTTAATAATTATTAAATTTTTAATTAATTAATTAATTATTTTAATTAACAAATTTAATTATTTGTAATTAGGAGCTGGAGAGTCTGGCAAAAGCACGATAATTAAGCAAATGAGGTAACTTTTATATTTTGATTGAGATATTGTTAATTAATTGATTGATTGATTGATTGATTGATTGATTGATTGATTGATTGATTGATTGATTGATTGATTGATTGATTGATTGATTGATTGATTGATTGATTGATTGATTGATTGATTGATTGATTGATTGATTGATTGATTGATTGATTGATTGATTGATTGATTGATTGATTGATTGATTGATTGATTGATTGATTGATTGATTGATTGATTGATTGATTGATTGATTGATTGATTGATTGATTGATTGATTGATTGATTGATTGATTGATTGATTGATTGATTGATTGATTGATTGATTGATTGATTGATTGATTGATTGACTGATTGATTGATTGATTGATTGATTGACTGATTAATTTATTCAATTGTCTAATCAAATTGCCAAATATTTGGTCAATTAATCAATCTATCATTCCTTCAATCATTCAACCTATGAACTATTTAATATACGTGCAATTGGTCAATTATCCTCAACCGACCAACCATTCAACCAGTCAACCATTCAACCAATCATCTATCCAACAAACCAACCAACCAACTAACCAACCAGCCATTCAACCTACCAACAAACCAACCAATCAACCATTTAACCAACCAACTAACCAACCAACAAACCATCAACAGAGTTATACATGATGGCGGTTTTTCAAAGTCCGACAATGACCTCTTCAAGCCCATAGTGTTCAGTAATACCGTTCAATCGCTCATCGCCATCATCCGGGCAATGGAACGACTCGGTATCGAATATTCGAATACCGACAGAGAAGTAATAATTATGTTTATATATTTGGCTGAAGTCTATTAAGTTGTTTTTTTTCATTCGATCGTTCGTTCGATTCGATTCATTTATTTGTTTATCCATCCATTCTTGTTTTCATTCATTCATTCATTCGTTCGTTCGTTCATTCATTCGTACATCCATTCATTCGTTCATTGGTTCATTGGTTCATTTGTTTATTCATTCATTCATTCATTCATAAATTCATTCAAAAAATTATTTTAATTATAAAATTTAATTCTCACAGCAAGACTCGCACAAATTTTTGAGCCTGGCATCCGCGTTTACTAACGTAAAACAACAACAACAATCTCCACAACAACAACAACAACAACAACATCGTCCTCATCACCATCAAGCAATGTTGAACGGCGAGATTGTACAATGTATGAAGAGGTTATGGTCTGACGAAGGCGTTCAACGCTGCTTCAAAAGGTCCGCTGAATATCAACTCCTCGATTCTGCTAAATAGTTAGGACCGTTTTGTTGTTGTTGCTGTTGTTGTTGTTGTTGCTGCTGTTGCTGTTGTTGTTGTTTTCAATAAATGAAAATGAATGAACGATGACTAGCAACAATTAAAACATTTTGATTTGTTTTGTAATGCAGTATTGTAAAAAAAACTACTGCCACCACTTCTACTACTACTACTACTACTACTACTACTACTGCTGCTGCTACTACCACTACCACTACTACTACTACTACTACTACTACTACTACTACTACTACTACTACTACTACTACTACACAAACAGCTTTCTTGATAGCCTAGATCGTATAGGCGCCAGCACGTACACACCAACAACACAAGATATCCTGAAAACCCGGGTTCGAACCTCAGGCATTGTTGAGATACAATTTACTTATAAAAGTTTACACTTCAAGTTTGTTGTTGTTTCTTGTTTGTATTGCTTTTTATATTCACGATTTACAAACATATTTACACAAACACAAAAAACAAACCAGCAAACATAGAAACAAACATACAAGCAAACATTCAAACATACAAAAAAAACATACAAACAAACATACAAACAAACATACAAACAAATATACAAAAGGATCTTAGATGTAGGAGGGCAAAGATCGGAACGTAAGAAATGGATACATTGTTTCGAAGACGTTACAGCCATCATCTTTTGTGCTGCTATCAGTGAATATAACCAAGTCCTATATGAAGATGAAAACATGGTTGGCTGTTGTTGTTGTTGCTGTTGTCGTTGTTGTTGCTGTTGTTGTGGTTTTTATTGTTGTTGTTGTTGCTGCTGTCGTCATCGTCGTCGTTGTCGTTGTTGTTGTTGTTTGCAATATGTTTATATAAAAATTTGAATGTGTGTTTTGGTGGCCTAGATGGTAAAAGCGTCGTCTCTGGCACTATCTGTCTTACACACCTCGATTGGATTCAAACTTATCTTAGCTTTTAACTATCTTCTTTATGAATAACCGGAAAAAATCGCTATGAAATAACCGATTTTGAAAATAACCGACCAGAACCGCATGCACGAGAGTCTGCGTCTATTCGACTCGACATGTAACAACAAGTGGTTCGCCGATACTTCCATCATTCTCTTCTTAAATAAAAAGGATTTGTTTGCTGAAAAAATTAAACGGGTTCCTCTTACTGTCTGCTTTCCGGATTACTATGGTTCGTTCGTGTTTGTTCGTTTGTATGTTCGTTCGTTTGTTTGTGCGTTTGCTTGTTTCTTTGACAATTTGCTTGTTTATATGTTTTATTTTGTATTTTTATGTGTTTATGATGGTTTTAACATTTAAATGAGCAGTTTTTATAGATTATTGCCAATATTATTTAATTTGTGTTACTAGTCTCAACAATGTAAAATGAATTTATTCGAAAGCGGAACCTACACACACACACACACACACATACACACACACACAGAAACACAAACAAACACACACAGAAACACGCACAAACACACACGCACGCACAAACACCCACACACACAAAATTGCAGGTACACAATCCTTTGAAGAGACATCCACATTCATAAGAAGTCAGTTCTTAGCGAAGAACAAGAGCAGCAGTACGAATCAGATCTACACACACCTCACGTGTGCAACTGACACAACAAACATTCATTTCGTATTCGATGCAGTCACAGATACAATTGTCACTATCAATCTTAAAGGATGTGGACTATATTAATATGATTCTACACATACACATACACACACACATACATGTACACGCACATACATACACGTACAAACACATACACACATACACGTGAACACACAAGCACATACTTTCACTCATGTACACGTATACAAGCACATTCATACATATATAAACTTTTGTACAGACACACTCCCATACACATAAAAATATACATACGCATACTCAAACATACATAGACAAACTTCAAAATGGATTAAATAGATTGCATACATGTAAAAAAATAAAGTCATTATAATCTCCATGAAAATCTTTTTTTATTATCCTTATAATTATTTTCCACATGTATAACTCAACAGGAAAAAATTATAAGATTTTCACAGATTCGTTGTTAACCGTGCCAGCATTGAAACAGTACAACTCTCCAGAGCAGTTAATTGTTGAGACAAAGCACAAAATTCACAACGTACTAAGCAACAAATGTAATCTTGATCCATAGCCTCATTGGAATTGAAGGTAACGAAGGAGCAGATCAATTAGCATCACAAGCTCTCTTGGATCCTCCATCGATCATTCCAACACCACATCACGACATAAAAGTGAAGACTAACGACCTCAAATATGGCAAAAAGAATGGAACGAGATAACGAATTTTCTCAAAGTAGTTATACTCGAATTAAATGAATCCCAATAATGGCAAAATCAAGTCGAAGTAATAAACCTAAACATGATCAGTAGATTAAAAATCTGTCATTCCAGAATTGCCCATTTGTGGATATTAAACAAAGCAAGACCTCCACTTCGTGAGAAGTGCAACAAAAAACTACCAATCAAACGCACATCAATAGAATGTCAAACACACATAATGAAAAAAGGAGGAAATACAAAATTCCAAAAGATTAAAATTCAATTTTTTAAAAGGCAAACATAGTAAGCCTGATATCATACGTTAAAGAAATGAACATTTTCAACAAAATCTAATTGCCTTGCATGGCCCAGCCAGGGGGGGGGCGTGGGGGCTAACCTGCCCACGGGCCTGTTGCCCTGCCTTTCAAAAAATTCAACATCAAAGACCAAAGGCGTAAAGCTAGCCAATAAGTGCTAAAGCGCTGTAAAACTGCAGAAGAAGAAGAAAACGCATTTTTAAACTAAATTAACGCCAAATAAACTTAATTAATTAATTATTATTATCATATAGTTATTGCCATTATTATTGTTAATATTATTATTCATATTTACATTTTTATAATTAATTACGTTCGTGTATTTTCGCCTGGCATTTATTCATTATCTTTGGTACAACTATGACGTCGGGAAGAAAAAAATATGTAAACAAAACCCTCTGTTTACTTTACGGCAGATCAATTAGCGATGATTACTGTTTATAATTATAAATTATATTATAAATTATATTATAAATTATATTCTAAATGATATTATAAATTATATTTATAAATTATATTTATAGATTATAATTTTAAATATTTACCGGCGGCATGGGTCGTTTTATGAATGAAGTGGAGGTTGGAAGAGTGAGGGAATGTTTGACGGATCCGGAAAAAAGAATGGCGGCAAGTTCGGATTTTGCGTATTAGTATCAATTAATTAATTAATTAATTTAATTATTCAATCAATCAATCCAATCATTAATTTATTCATTCATTTATTGTTTATTCACTCATTCTTTTATTCATTCATTCATTAATATTATTAGTAATATTACTATAATATTATTACGGTATCATTTTGGTAGTAATAGTTAATAGTAATAGTCTGCTGCTATTATTACTATTACTGCTGCTACTACTACTACTGCTGCTGCTGCTGCTGCTACTACTATTACTGCTGCTACTACTACTACATACTACGACATCATCATCATCACTCTCATGTGGTCAGGTAGGCCGGTCAATTGCAGAACAGAGAAGGGGTCAATGACCCTTCGTTCCACTGACCATGTCTACAGGGAGGGGGTCTATGTTCATGGATGGTTTGAAGGAATGAGTGAATGAATGAATGGTTGAATGTATGTATGAATGAATAAACGAATGAATAGATGAACAAGTAAATGATTGAATGAATGAATGCATGATGATTACGCGAATGAATGAGTGAATGAATGAGTGAATGAATGAGTAAGGGAGTGAATTAATGAATGAAAAAACTGAATTATTGGTCAAATTAATTGACGGACGGTTGGTAAAGAAATAAATGAATGAATAAATAAATAAATAAAATATGAATTAAACAAAATTTTAAAAAAATTGAACGAAAGAACGAACGAAGAAAATTGTATAAATTAAAGCGAAATAAAATTTGATCCATTACGGATAGGTACCCTGAGTCTTATCCAAAAGATCACGATTTCAAATGGGACTGTCCTAGATCGCTATTCCGATCAACTTACCAGAGATTTGCTGAAAAAGATAAAGTATTGAAATGATGGATAGACGGATGCTTCATGAATGAATGAATGAATGGATAATTGAAAGAGTGAATGAAGAAATGAATGAAGCAATGAGTGAATAAATGGATGAATGAATTATCAGCCAACCCCACCGAGCCACTACACGGCAACGAATGATGAAATGTTTCGATTGAAAGCTCAACCATTGCCGGCATGCTCACACAGAAACATGCTGATACCTGAAGAAAGTCTTTGCATTATGATCGATAGGTTTGTAGTATTGGTAGTAGCAGTAGTAACTACTCATACCACTTTTACTACTACTACTAATAGTAGTAGTAGCAGCAACAGTAGTAATAGTAGTTCTGATGGAAAAAAAACTAACAATCAATAAACAAAACCGCCCAAACAAAGAGAACTGGAAGTAGCGAAGGAATCAAATTCCTGTAAAAACATTCTGCCGAAACATTTGAAGGACCCATTGAAATTTTACGACCTCACCACTAATGTCGACACGTATCGTCTGCAGCTACCACTTATTGAGGTCGGCGTTTTGGTATTTTTCAGATGCATCGACAACAAATACACAAAGACGGATTTAACAATTACAACATCGCTCCATATTTTGTGCTTGCCGTTGTCGTTATGGTTGTTTTTGTGACAATATAACTTTGAAATAATAATCGGCTTACAACCAAGTTTAAACATTAAAACGAGACTTTTTACTCAAATTTTCCCAGACAAATGTTTAACACACAACATAAAACTTTTTATAACTAAAAATCCGTATCCAGCTATAAAATAAATCACCAAAAAAAATCTCAACCTCAGACCAAAAACGAAAAGCAACGAAAATACGAAGAATCCCAAAAAGAGGACTTGGAAAGGACAAAATTCCTCAGCCTCTGCAACCGGAAACCAGTATCCCAATTTACGGATCTCGACGGACGGAAGAGGGATGGAGTGAATGTGTGGATGGATGATAGTGGGGTGTACTTTAACACCGCTTACAGAATGAAGAACCCCGTGTATTATAAGTTTGTGTCCCCGTACACTGAAAGAGTATAATTGTATTGTTTGCGTGTGTGTGTGTACGTGAATGTGTTGTTTGTGTGCGTGCGTGTGTATGTGTTGTTTGTGTGCGTGCGTGCGTATGTGTTGTTTGTGTGCGTGCGTGTGTATGTGTTGTTTGTGTGTGGCTGATTATTCACTCTTGTTTGTTGTTTTTAGTTGCTTAGTTGTTGTTGATGATACGATAGAATTATTGAATTGAAAGACAAAGCCAACTAACACATAATCGATTGTTGACACATTTAATTATTAAGTTGCTCATTTCATTATTACAATTAATTATAAAATAATAATTATTAAATCCATTTATTTATTCTTTTTTATCTATTTATCCATTTATTAATTTATCCAATTTAGCGTACTCTTATTTCAATTCAGTCAGTATATCGGATTATAAGAGTAATAATAGTAGTAGTAGTAATAATAATAATAATAATGAATAATAAAATTATTAAACATAAAATAATAAACTATTATATATGGCAATAAAACTAATAAATTCATTGAAACCGTTATTTAAGATTCAACAATAAAATCAACTTTATACATATAACACACACACACACACACACACATATATATATATATATTGTAATATGAATTATATATGTTTATATATATATATACATACAGTCCTTTAACAAGTTAGGAAATTAGTTAAGAAAACGAAAGAAGAAAAAATGGCATACGGTTCTTTAAAAAATTCAATTAAAATCGCAAAGTAAAGTACAGTTACGTCGTTTTAACGTAATGTTGCGTCATTGTAATGTGGCGCCGTGTAAAGTTTAATGTAATGTAAGGTGTCTTGATGTGTTGTAATGTAGTCTGTAATTTCAAAGTAAGAGAAACAAACAAACATCTAGCATCTAAATCTATCACATTATAATACAATTTCATAAGCATTTATGTAATATACAACGGCAGATAAAAGAATTTTCACAAATTGAATATAAAATACCAAGAAATACCGAAACACCACAGGCACACGCGCGCGCACTCACATTCACCACACACACACACACACACACACACACACACACACACACGTTCACAGGCACACACACGCTTACCGAATGACAAACTATAAATAAATTTAACGTGCCATCACTGACTCGTATGAATTCACAGGAAGTGATTTTAATAGAGGATAGTCAGAAATTTTATAAATAATTTTCCCATTAAATAAAGCAAGGTTAAAAGAAACGAACACACACGTACACAAACACACTATCACAAGAACACACACACACACGCGTTTTATACATAGACAGACAAACACACAGAGAGAGAGAGAGAGAAGAGAGAAAAGGATTAAAATCAATCAATTTGAACAAGCGAATTCGAATAATTATAATAAAATAAAAAAAACAAATAAACTAAAATAATCACACTATAAAATTTCACACTACTACAAATAATAATAACAATAATGATGATAATTATTATTATAACTATAATAATAATAACAATAATATATTTGAAACTGTTTTATCATAGGTTAAAAAATGATAATAATAGAATTAAAATCAATAATATCGAATAAAACACAATAATATTGAATTAAAAAAAATAATAGATGAAATGATTGCAGTCCGTTGGTTAGTTGACTGATTAATTAATTAAGTAATTTAATTAATTAATTAATTAACCGATTATTTTACAAACGTATACACGTACAATTTTTTTAAAACAGTTCACCAATCACACTATTTCAAGAAAAAAAGCAATACAATAAAACAATTTGCTTATTTACTTATAAAAAGATTGAAGTAACCATGTAAGCATACACACAGACACAGGCAAACACAGACACACATACGAGCACACACACACACACAAACTGCCGAGTCGACAAACTATCGATAAAAAATAATTAATTTTGCTTTTATAATATTATTTCATTCATAATAAAAATAGCTACACTAGTACTACCATTACTAATAGCAATAAAAACGATGATAATAATAGTGTAAAAAGTGTAATGGTTTAGTATTAGCAGTGGCAGCAGCAGCAGTAGTAGTAGTGACAGTAGTAGCGGAGAAGTAGTAGCAGTAGTAAAAGTAGTAGTAGTAGTAGTAGTAATAAATAATAAAAGTAGTAGTAGTACTTAGAAAGTAGTAGTAGTAGTACTTTAAACTTTGCTAGAAGAGAGTAGGTTGAATATTTCTTTAAGTAAATCTTTGTTGAAAAAAACTTGATCCTTCATCTTCTTCTTTATATCTGGAAATAAAACCAAAACACCACTTAAAGTTTTACGTTTGTTGTTTTTTGATTTAAAAAAAAATTATTAAAATAATTATGACGTAATTATGAATTAATTATGACGCGATGATTTGAAATGATAATAAAATTGTGATCAGATTGGAGGATGTTAAACGAAGCATAGAGCAAATGATATCATCGAACTTGTCTTTATCTCCTCGTCCCGGCCATCATTCTTGTCCTTGATGAAGAGGTTGATCAGTCCCTCGATGAAAGCCTCATCCAACTTCACAATCATTCCGCTGCAATCTTCCTCCGCGTCTAACTTGTACCCGAGACACGGATTGTGAGGCGGGCAATTAAGCAGCTGAATGTCGGATCTTTTTTCCCTAACTTGGGGGATGTCAGAGAAACTTAGTAGGGTCTCCTTTCTGGCAGTTTCACTAACGTCATTAAGGGTTGTTGTGTTGCTAACCAGGGTGTTGTTGTGCTGTCCATTGACCAGCGTATCCAACTTATTGGCGGTCGGTTGCTCAGTTAGTGTGGTGTGGTAGGAGTTCCCTAATGACTGCAAACACTTCTGAGGCGTGCTGGCCGCCGCCGGCATACTCATGCTCTGCAAGCTGTAGCTAAGGGGAGGCGGTTTTATTTGATTGACAGATGACTCGTACGGAGAGTGATTCAATGTCTTGTTGCTGGTGGACATTGACGAAAAGATCAGCTGTTTGGGCGCGTGCTTCATTTGGTGGCACTTGCCATGTCTTGGTGCTGCCGTTGCTGCTGCTGCTTCCGATGAGGCCTCTGACTGTGCTGACATGTGGCATTTGCCATGATGGAACTGTTTCAGTGCTGACGACGTCGCCTTACCCACGTCCGCCATGTCAAAATGGACATTGCCAGGTACCTTGGGGGCATCAACTGACTTTGGCTGAATGTTAGGAGGTGGATGGACAGGGGTAGGTGTCATGAGGAGTAGGGAGTTCTTCTTCTTGTGTGGGTCAGACATCGGTGTTGAATTTATTATGGACTTGATGGCTCTGTTTCGTTGAAAGGTTTTCAAATTTCATACATTTATCTCTTCACAGTCATGAAAAACTGAATGAATATAAAATTAAATGGTGACGCCAAACTAAATGGTAATGCTAAACATATGTAAACAACTCTTACTTTGTTGCTAAAAAGATATACCAAGCAGATACAACACAACTCACCCCATGTCTTCAGCAAACGTCGTCTTCAAGTAACTGACTTCCTCCTTGCCTTTCATCAAACTTTCATCCTTCTTGTTCTTTGTAGCATCATCAGCAAGGGCAGCAGATGTAGCAGCAGCAGTTGTAGCAGCAGTAGTTGCAGCAGTAACATTTTCATGACAACTGATGAACTTATTGGAGTCAGAGTCCATCAGTAAAGATGGCGTACTGATACTAAGTATCATCTGCTTGTTTGCCACATTTTCCAAATTTACAACTTCATCCATCTCTCTGCTCCGATTTGACAATGATCCACCTGAGTCATTCAGACAGCCTGCATTCATTCCTTTCTGGAAGTTAGTTACCGGCTGAATTTTTGGACTGTTGAGTTTGTTAAGTCCTGATGGAGGCAGTAACGAACATTTGTCGATTGGTTTGTTCTTGAAATTTGATGTAGCCACAGACATATCGAGGTTGAGAATGTTGGGCAGAGCTGTCGACTGATGCATGGACTGCTGGGAGAGAGTCATGTTGTTGCTCACTGTCTGGGCACACGTCAGAGCGGGTGGGGGGAAAGAGAACTGATTGACAAATCTTCCAGGAGTGCTTGTGTACGAGTAAGTGTTCTGCATGCCCTGGGGTGGCGAGCCCATCTGTCGGAAGACCACTGGAGTCATCTGAAATCCAACTGAATAATTAGGGCATACGACTTCGTTTGGCATGACGCTGTTCATCTGTGGAGGACAGATGATGCCTCCCATCGAATAATCAATGTAACCACTGAACTGAGGTTCATATTTCATGGAATTGGAATCAAATGAAACTTGTGCAGGGGTGCTGTAATGTGAAGGAGGTGTCGAGTAACCATAAGGACCTTGAGGAGTTTGGGGGAAGGTCAAATTAGGAGGAATCAATGACGGGACAAGTTGGGTGACAGGCATAACGAATGGTGATGAATTGGTATCTATAAAACTGGAATTGGCAGAAGAATATTCTTGAACCTTGAAACCAACCGGCTTGCTATCTGACTTGTTGAAGGATGATGAAAGGTTGTCTGATGTGCTGGCAATGCTTAGACTTCCACTCTGGTAACTTAGATTGCTGGATACCGTTCCAATCTGATTGTACTTTGAAGAGGAGATGGGTGATGATATGTTAGACATGTGAGGATAATAATTTGGAGAGAGGCCAGCAGCACAATTGTGAGCAGCATGTGAGTGTCTCTCTTTGGATGATGGTAAGTTGTCATGAATGACATTCTTCTTGCTCTTTCTGTCACTTGGGTAACCAGGACTGTGTTCTAACCTGCCTTTTATGCTGTAACTCTTTTTGTTGTTGTTCTGGTCTGTATTACCTAAACTAGCAGGTGAAACCTGAGTGGTTGACATCTGTTGGAGACTGTCCTTCTCCAAGTCTGAGCAGGAAACAGCTCCTGGTAGGTCAAGTGAGATAGAGGCGCGATCACTCTCATCGACGTATTGGTCCAAATCTGTCAATAAACTTCTTATTGTCTTTTTCAAATCATCTTTCTGTGGCCTGTCTCTAACAGGTTTTAGTTTGTTTGAACTGTTGTTGTTGTTATTGTTGTTGAAGCTGATGGCATTGAAACTGGAGTTAGCAACGTCACAGTTTGAAGATGGAGAGCTCTCATCATGTCCGCTCGAAGTTGTGTGGCTGAAGGAATTTGGGGTGGATGTAGAAATGGTAGAAATTGAAATGTTTGAATTATCTTCCTCATCCTCTTCCTTGATACTAGATGATGCTGCCAGGACTTTTCTGTGAGAAGCATTTAATTCTAAATATTTCTCTGCCTTCTTCAACTTTCTACTAAACCTAGGAGGGAGATCTGTCATATGCTTTAGAGCAACTTTCAACTGACCTGGGTAATACTTTTTTGGCATTTTGTAATTAACTGGCTTCAGTTCCCCAGAAGCTGAGTCGCTTTGGCTGTCATCTTGTGACTTTTTTGAGGGACTAACATTATTTTGTAGACCGTCATCATCGTCTGAGGACCCACTCTCGCTGTCACCCATTCCTCCATCGATAATGACTTCCTCGACTAAGTTTTCTAAAGCTTCTCTCTCTTCTGGGTTTAGTGAAAGTGTTTTTTTTCTACTTCCACGTTTGGGTATGGCAGAGTTGTTGTTGCTACTGTTGTATCGTTTGTTGCTGATAGCAGGGCTATGTTGTTGCTGTTGCTGCAAGTCATTAGGAGAATTTGAAAATGTGACATTTTTATTTGCTGTGTTACTGTTATTGGTGTTTAATTCTTGTGACATTATTATAATAATGAACTTCAGCACTCGCTGTTTCTGTAGTTTTCACTTTTTATTAATTAAATTAAATTAAACTCTTGTGGTGTTTATTTTGTTCTTTTGCTGTTTTAAAAATTTTTAAGGCTTTTTTTAAGTAACTGCTGTGACATATTTTTTGTGACTTCTTTACGACTTTAGTTTCTGCAAAAAATAACAGGTCAACAATTAAAATTTAACAAGGCAGTAGAATTAAAAATTGCAAAACCAGTGACTGCAAACTAACTCGTCACTAATTGACACCTTTATGGCGGACAAATTAGTGAAAAAAAAAATGAACGCCACATGCTGTGTGAATTCTGAAACATGTCAAACAAAATTCTAAAATAAAATTGCCTAACAAAAAATGAACGATTTTGAAGAATATTTCGCACGGAGAAGGTTAACATCACTCCCACAGTACCACAAAAACATTCTAAATACTAACAAATTAGTGAAAAACGGTATATTTATTAAATTTAATGCGTGTCAGTTAGAGTTTTAAGAGGGATTGTTTATATATTTTTTAACAAAAGTAAAATTATCACGTATATAAGTAGCTTTCAAACTCAAAAACCATGCGTTCGCTACTGTACCTTGCTAAAGTTTTTCATTTTGAAATAAATTTAATTAAAAAAATTATCATTTTTTACATTATTTATGATGAAGAATTTTTAATTTTAATAAAGTTTGTCTATATATCTATTACAAACAACATATTATTTAATACCAAATGTCATTAATTAAACATATTCAATGTTTAATAACATTAATAGTGTTTTAAAACATTAATAAAAACACATTTTTAACTATGTTTATTTGAGCAACGAAAAAACAAAAGTTTTTTAATACAGGTAAATAAATATTGTTCTATGATTGGGAAATTTTTTGGGAAATACCTTACAAAATGTAAACATCTACGTTCTTTTACGCCATCAAAGAATTGTAAACAAACGGCGAAATATTTTAAATAATTGATTAATTAATTAATTAATTAATTAATTAATTAAAATGTCCGTCGGGGAGAAGTTTTCAATAAAAACCAATTGGGATCAGTTGAGTCATTCGTTGGAGGATGTCTTGTACATTAGGACTGAGAAGTAAGTTTAAAAAATTAAATTATGTTTTTAATTTTTATTAGGATTTAAATTTAAATTAAATTCATTTTGTTAATCAGTTGTATCTTAATTTAATTATCTCTAAAAGTAGCGAATCCTGTTCACTTCATAACGCCGACATAGAAATCGCATACGTCACCTTGAAACCTGGCAAAGAATCCCAGAATGAAACATGCAAAATCGTGGTCAAATCATTGTCAGATGGCTGCCAAATTGAGGCCATTGACGTCATCTGCAATGCTAAACATCTTGAAATTTATGAACTATCCGGAAATTACCTGAACACCTCGACTGGGATTAGGATAGATGAGGAATTGGGATACAGAGAGAAAGTTTTTATACTTCAGTATAGTTTCATGAATGCTCCAGCTTCTAACAATGGAATTTTTCTAAAGGTTTTTTTATATATAATTTTAAATATTTTATAGGTCAAAAATTATATATATATTTTTTAAATGTATAAATAAGATTTTAAAAATATAAAAAAATAATTTATTTAAAAAATCTAAGTAAACATTAAAAGTTTTTTTAATTATAAAAATTTTTTGATATTTTACCACAGATTCCAACTATTTCAGTATTGCACGTGTACAGCATTCACCTAACTGTCAATCAGCTAGACCCTGTCATCAGCCCTAACCACCCCCTCAGGTCGGCCCTTCGTGATCCTGGTATTGATTTCGAAATGGTTAAGAAAATGATTGGGGATGTGCCTCTATCCCAACCAGCTATTGATCTTTTGGACAAAATTCTCGAGAAAAAGGTGCTTATATTTTTGTACAGATTTTTACGTTATGTAATTTTGTTGCACTTCTTTTATAATTTTATTGTTATTATTTTTTAAATCGGTAAAACTAAAACATGTTATATTATATTTTATTTATTTAATTATCATTCTATTTTCAATTTAAAATAAAAAATAAATTATTTTTATTACAAACAGAAATTAGAAAACGATAGCGAGGAGTTATCGGTGTTGTTGGGTAAACTGCTTCCACTAACAATCTCCTCATCAGTTACGTCAAAATCAAACAGCCAATCAGCTTCAGGGGTTGAGCCGTCAAAAACCAAACAACAACAGCCTGTAACGACCAATCACAGCATGCCATCAACCACAACGGATGCTGGTTTGATTAAAAGTGCATCTATACCTGATATGATGAAGAAATTGGAGTCGAATTTGGCTGAATACATCAACGCATCCATTTGCCAATTAGAGAATAAGCTGATGAATAGGCTGGATAGGATTGAGCAAATATTAGCCAGTCAGATGGAAACATGATTAGCCAATCATGTTGAGACTTGAGTAGCCAATCAAATTGAGGCATTATTTTGTGACGTCATTTCTTCTTCCTCATTCCATTTTACAATTTCATACTATTTTAACTTTGATCTTCTGAACAATTGTGATAAAATACTAACCGACCAATGTACATAGATATTAATTTTAATTTGGAATAGTCCAATCTTTATTATCAACGCATGGTTGAAACTGTTGTACCATGTTTAATGAAATGAATATAAAAGCAGTGATGATGACGATGACGACGTCAAAGATGATGATAACGATGATGATGGGAACAATTGTTGTGGTGGTGATGACGACGACGACGATGATGATAATGATGATGATGACGATCATGATGATGAATTGTCATTTGGCACTAAATTCAAACATTTAAAAAAAGAGAAAAAATAACATGAAACATGTAAAGTGAGTCTTATGCTTTAAAAATGCCTTTGTAATATCTTCTGAAGTGATGATGGTTCTATTTGGAGCGTGCGGACGACAGGAGCAAGATTCGGAAAGAAATTTGTGTATTTATATATTAATTATGTGTTGAGTAAAATGTGAGACGTGATGAAATTTAAATTCGTGATGAGAAATTTATAAAAAAAATTGAAATGTTATAAAGTTTGAAATTTAATTCACGTAAATTCAAAACGTGGAATAAGAAGGACCAAAGAAAAAAGTTCACAAATTATAAGTGCGCTGCATGTAGGGCAGTGCGTACGCCGTCCAGTAAAAGACATTAAATAACAAAAAAGTAAGCGGAAATAATTTTCTCGACATCCGGTCGATTTCCTTAGCGTGTCGGAGGCCATCTTTGATTTGGGCAGTTGTGTTGGGGGCCCTCCCGCCACAAAGTTGGTTCTGGATTGAGGCAGCCAGACTGCTGCTGAACTGACTCGTGCCACCAGCCTGCTAAATGGATATGTTTCATTTAATTTTTATTGGACGCTGAATTAGCTATGTTAAATTATGTTGATTGAAGATGAAAGCTTTTTTAATTTTAATATTTTGTAAAATAAGGGTGCAACATAAGATACTTATCATGATTTTCAGTTGAAAAATTGATACAAAATGTCTTTGAATTGGTTGCACTAAGATTGTGATAACATTAATGAAAATAAGACCGTTATTGACAATAATGATGGTAACAAACAGCAATAAATAATCTTCTTAACTATAATAGCCAGGATCAAACAAGTAGACAGACAAAAATGAAACAGAAAAACTGAAACAAGTTCCTGTAAAATAAAAAAAAGGCAAGAAATCAGCGAGAGAAATTCGTTAAAGTCGGAACAGGTTGATTTAAATTTTTCAGGAAGGAAAAAACGTAAAAGAAAAACAAAAAATAGAAAACAAGCCTAGCAACAAGTACAAAAATTTTGAAAAAAATGAAAAAAACAGCCAGAAAACAAACTGACCTCGTGAAATTGAATTGCCAGTTTAACGCTTGCTTGAAGATTCTTTAAGGATATTTTAGAATCCATTTTGCTAATATGCTGCCTAGGTATGTTACAATGTTCCTCGCTATCGTTGTTGTGGTTGTCGTTGTTGTGGTTGTCGCTGTTGCTGCTTTGTTGTCGGTTGCTTGCCCGCGGCATGGTGTGAAAGTGTGCAGACGTAAAAATATCCTCACGTGCTTTATACTGATAAGCTGAGAGATTATCACTTGAAAGATTGATATTATTATTTGCGTTATTGTTGTTGTTGATGTTGTTGTTTATCCGTCTCAACGAAATTTGTTGCGATTCTTGGTACATTCGTTCGTGTTCTTTACATAATTTCGGCTGCGTGGTGTTGAATTGTTGTTGCTGCTGTTGGAAATGAAACTGCTGTGAGGTGTGCTGTGAGCGCAGTGAATTACTGAAAGCATTGAGGGATTGTTTGAGATGTTTCTTCAGATTTAATATTTCATCGGTGTTTGCGATCTGCTCGTTTGTTCTAGAGTGATTGATGCGGCCGTGATGTTCAAAATTTGATTGAGTTGCATATCGGCTGAGTACGTGTTGTCGCTGTTGAATATGTTGATGTTGGTGCTGCTGGTGTGGCGAATGCTGTCGCTGCTGTCGCTCCAACCGATACCGAAAATTATCTTCCACTCCACAACTTACAGGCTGCCGCAGTACCACTCGTTTCTGCATCTGTTGTTGTTGCCGCAGCTGTTGCAACTCCAACGACACGTGCTGCATAGGTCGTCGCTGCAACATGTTTTGCTGTCGCGAGGCACCCTCTCCAGGTTGCTTTTCGAAATGTTGATGACATCGAGCTAATGTGGTGAGGACGTTGGCATTCCTCCTCCCATGCCTCCTGGACATGACGTTGACAAGCGCGTACTCGAGGAGTGCGATGAAGACGAAAATGAGGCACATGGACATCCAGACGTCGACAGCTTTGATGTAGGAGACCCGTGGCAGGGATGCATTCACGCCGGCACTTTGTGTCGTCATCGTAAGAACCGTCAGCAAGCCGATCGATACTCGCGCCGGTGATGCTTCGATATTCAACCAGAAGGACACCCATGACAGGATGACTATGAGCATGCTGGGGACGTACACTTGAATGAAGAAATAACCAAAGTCCCTTCGAAATACGAATTTTATGGCAAGGCATGGGAACGCCCCTGAGTTCGTGTGGGTGTGTTTGTTTGTGTGCTTGCGTGTGTGCGTGATTATGTGAGTGTGTGTATGTGTGTGTGTGTGCATTTGTACATTTGCTTGGTTGCATGCGGTACTCACGTCTGTTAATGCGTTGGCGTTTAAATGTATGTATGCGCACGCGGGTGTGTACAATTTGTTTGTCTGCGTGTTTGTTGTTTGTACGTCGTTACGCGTACGTGCGTCTTCGAGTTCAATACATACGTTAATTTAAATTTAATAAAATATTCAATTTGAGGTTTTACAAATAAAGAAAAAAATTTGCAGTAGATGGTGATATTAGTTTGATGTTTATCATTCAACTCGTACTTTTCTATGCAATGAAATCAAAGAGCAAAATAATTTTTGAAGAACTGATGCGAATCTAGAAGAACGAAATAAAGAATGAGCTCTGCTATCAACGAGAAATTTCCCGCCATCACGTATCACACATTCCGACTTTTAATATAATTACAGTCCCAGTTAAACTTTTAAAACATTTCCATTTAAATTGGAATTAACCGCCGAAATCCAATTAAACTCGCAGTGAGAAAAGCATTCACTGGTCAAAAAAATTCAACCTAAAAAAGAGAGAGAGAGAAATATCATCACCCAGTCTTTAGTATTCATTTTTCAGCATTTAACGGTGCCAGCTTAACGCTTGTCGGCCGCCATAATGGACGAACTGACGAATAATAATGGAATTAAGAGCGCCTATCTGTACAACTGCTGATTTATGGCGGGAATAATAACGTATAGTACGTATTGATGGGTTCAGAGGTCACGAAGGGTTCGTGGATAGAAAATTATATATGGGCTCTACTTTCTTTGATGAATACCCTCGTGGTTCGGTTTTATTTATATGTATGTGTGTGTGTGTGTTTGTGTGTATGTTTGTGGGTGTTTGTGTGTATTTGTATGTTTGTGTGTGTGTCGGTGCGTGCGCGCGTGTGTGTATGCATGTATGCCACGTGTGTATGAGTGGTATTATTAACGTATATACATTTTTGTGTATTCATAATGATGGTATGAGCGTGTATGTATGTATGTTTGTGTGTGCGTGTGTGTATGTGTAAAGGTTTTGTGTGTGTGTGTGTGTTGTGTGTGTGTGTGGAAATACATAATCATGATTAAATTTCAATTAATTTAATTTTAATTAAATTTTTATTACATGTCTGGGGTGTTTAATTACAATGGTTTCCCAACTCTGGTCGGCCTGCAAATGCAGTACAACACGCCATCAATATGGCTGAAGCTCATTTGCTGGAAAATATGAAACAACTGTGTGTGTGTGTGCGTGTGTACGTGTATGTATGTGTGTGTATGTCTGTGTATGTGTGTGTATATGTGTTCGTGTGTATGTCCGGTTAATGTTGAGTTGTGCGTCTGCGTATTGATTGGCTTGCATGAGTGTGGTGATTGTCTGAGTGTTCGTACGTGTATGTATGTATGTATGTATGTATGTGTGTGTGTGTATGTATGTGTGTGTTTGTATATATGTGTGTGCGTGTGTGTGTGCTCTGTGTGAAATTGCCTGCCTGCGTCCATGGAAAATTAATTTTTGCGGAGATGATAAAAAACAATCAGCTCCCGGTGCACTGCATTTAGGAGTCTGTTAGTGGAAGGATGGAAAAGAAAAACAGAAATAAAAAAAAGAAAAAAGCGAAAATGGTTGTAAGAAAATGAATAAATTTTCAATGAAAAGAGAACAAAGCGAACGAATAATGGGAAAAGTATGCTTTCCTTGCAATATTCACCACAAATCTCATTCCCCCTCAGAAACGCATGTAGGACGTATTATCTCCATTCTTTAAATATAAACAAGCCGGTAAGGACGTTGTTGATGATGAGAAAGAGTCATGGTGTGATGCTATGCAAATGCTGGGAACGCATGCATGCATGCATGCATAATGCACAATCCATGCGCAATTCACAATGCATGCTCATTAGATGCTTTCCTATTCCATACTTTGAAATAATGCATTGCACCACATTATTTCGCTCTCTTCCTCTCTCTCTCTCTCTCTCTTCCTTTCTCTCTCTTCCTCTCTCTCTCTCTTTCTCTCTTTTTTTCTCTCTCTTTCTTATTTTATTTCATTCTTTCACTTTGTCCGTAACTTTTTCTCAGTCTGTTCATCTATTTTTGTATTTTTATTTTGTTTTATTCACACGTCTCCCTATTTGTACGTATGATAGTCTCTTTTTTTTTCTCTCTCTCCCTCTCTCTCTCTCTCTTTCTCTTTCTATCTGTCTCTATGGGATAATTCCTGCTTTCCTAATTCATTCTTTTTCACTGTTCTTTCTTACTTTTCATCTCTTCCTCCCTATCTCTCTCCCTCTCTCTCTCTCTCTCTCTCTCTCTTTCTTTCTCTCTCTTACTTTTTTTAATTAAGAAGAGGATAGATTGTGCAGTCTTGATATATCTATTTACCGATATTCACGTTCGTCTTTTAATGCGCTTTTACAGAATTAAGATTGATAATAATTACGCATCAAAAATAAATAATAATAATAAAAGAATAAAAGTAATAATAAAATAATAATAATAAAATAATAATAATAAAATAATAACGGTAAAGATAATAGTGATAGAATAACGAAGAGTAATTATTACATTCGTCATTAATAACAATTAAAACCAATTACCAAAAATCTCTTTTTTTTTTCCTATCCACACACGCATACACACATGTGTATGTGTATGTGTGTGTGGGCGTGCGTTTGTTTATGCATGTGTTTGTGAGTGTGACTGTGTTTGTGTGCGTGCGTGCGTGTGTGCGTGTGCGATGTTGTAACGCAATTGTTGACGGCGTAAACAATCCCATTAGCCTTTCATCATACGCCATACGCTCTATTTTCTCTCTCTCTCTTTCTCTCTCTCTCTCTCTCTCTCTCTCTCTCTCTCTCTCTGACTATTTTATTTATCACGCACACAAACACGCACAAATTCAAAACAAAACGTTGATTGCCAGTACAACACACGCACACTGATAAAAACAAACATTCACCTAATAAGAAAAATGCATCATGCCTAAATCTATTACAAGCGAAACGCACAGACAGACGCACGTACAGTTACACACACACACACACACACACAGACACACACACACACACGCATATACTCACAACTGACAATTATGCGAACGCACGTATGTATGTAAGGTCGACAGCATTACGTGACATTGCGATATGCGACAAAGATACTTAATCGATAACAAATCGACTCGATATTTATACGGACATCTCTAGATTTAGATTCACTTTTAAATGAAGTTTGTATCTTTGATTGAGTTCCGTAGTTTGAAAAAGGAGGAGAAAAACAATGTTAACTGTGAAAACGGTCACGAAAAATTTGTCAATAATAAAAAAATCTTTTGCGCTCTTCAAAGTATGCGCAGTCGCCGATCATTTTTATACAAAAATATAAATATGACAAAAAATTATGATAATAATAATAATAATAAAACAACAATAATAATAAAAATAAAAAAACACTAACAACGACGACGACGACATTTTTTTTCTAACGTTTGCGAGTGTGAAAAAGAAATGTACCAAAAAGTGATTGGAGAAAGCTTATTGTTGGAAAACTAATAAAATTAATAATAATAACAATAATAATAATAGAAGTAGTGGTAGTAGTAGTATTAGTAGTAATTAGCTAATAAATGTCTACGGATACCTGTGCGTATTTTAGCTGAATGGGCGTTAAAAAAAATTTCACAACAAAAACAACAGCAATAACAATACTAATAACAATAACAATAATGATGATACAGATAATACGAAATACCTGCTGTATAGTTTTGAACGCAGTCGTATAGGTAGTGAGATTGAACCTTAAACTGTGGCATCTGCATGTTCTTCTCATACTCAACGGTCTTCGGGTACCAAGAAAAGTAGATAGCATCCATTGTGTATCTGACTATGTGTGTGTGTGTGTGTGTGTGTGTGTGTGTGTGTGTGTGTGTGTGTGTGTGTGTGTGTGTGTATGTGTGTTTGTGTATATACGTATATACGTGTATGTCTGTCTGCGTTTGTGTGTGTTTGTTTAATTAAGTTATGCAAGAATAACAAAATAACAAACCAATACGGTTTTTCAAAAAAAAAAATATTTTTCAGAAAAAAGAGAACGAATAGACGAACTAATGAACGGACGGACAAACGAACAGATAAACAAACACATAAACAACCAAACAAACAAACGAACGAACGAACAAACATACAGCTCTCAAACATCATGGGGCAGATCTGCGTGTCCATAGGGTACTTCTGCAATTTCATGGGGCACGACAGGGTGGCCGATACCCTTTCAAAATTATATTTTAAATTATTATTACTCAAGACAAATATTATTTGTAAAAATAACAACAATAATAATAATTATTATTATTGTTGTTATTTTTTTATGATTGAAAATTCCTGGGCTAATCTAATCCACTGGCAAATTGTAGTGACAATCAAAATGGAGAAAGCACATGTTTGATGTGTGTTCACACACCCAGCTGGCTTTAGGAATAGATTGGAAAGAAAATTGAAAAAATTAAAAACAAATATTAATAATAGAAGTAAAAAATACTTATATTATCAACATTAATAATGGGGATGATATCAATACTGTTATTATTACTACTACTAAAGCTTCTAGCTACTATCACTGCACTGCTGCTACTACTACTACTACTACTACTACTACTACAACTACTACTACTGCTGCTGCTACTGCTGCTGCTACTACTACTACTACCACTACTGATTGTTAAAATATAGACAAAAAAATATGTATATACAGCATTTTTACATTCAATGAATTCTAAACAAGGTAAAAAATCCTTTAAAGTTTAAAATACATTCTAAAAATAACCGAAAAAGAACTAGTTTTTTTTTATAAAGAATAAAATTCAGCCAAAAAAATCATTTGATCCTAGAAATTTAATTTGATAACAACAAGAACAAAAACATTGTAACATGAACATTATAATGGAAACATTAACGGAGCATTCAAGACCAGCACGGCAACAAAATCGTGCTACACGGAGTTGTAATTAACAAGTGAACGCAAAGAAACCCATGCCTATAGCAGGGTAGTTCAGATGCATTTATATACACCGTGTCTGTGTTTGGTGTTGGTGCCTTTGAGAAACGCTACAAATATTAAAAAAAATTCAAACTAGCACATTGCAAAACTCACTTAATAACGTACCACAGAGACCCGGTGTGATTCAGGGTCAACAGGCGGTTATCAACCGTGACCTCGTGAAAAGAGGCCCTTTTTTCGTTGCGTAAGAAGATATCCGGGGTCCAGATGGTCTCCCAACTGCCCTCTCCCAGCCGGGTCACATTTTTCAGACCATCTTTCACGTCGTATGCCAGCCTCTCGTCTACCCAGATTTGCCGGAAGTACATGCTTACTGAGTAGTCCTGGTTCGTTTGACGGATGGAGGGATTGAGGTATGGAATATTCATTGAGGAATTGTGTGAAATGGATGAAGGAATGAATAGTAGAAAATTGAGATATAATATGATAAGGGTTGAGTCGACAAATTTTATATTTAGAATGAGAAAAATTGAGTATGACATTTTTGAAAAGCGCAGAGGCACAAATACATGAGACATGCAAATTATAACTCAATTAAAATACAAAGATAGATGACGAATGAGAAGAGTATTTCAGGAAAAAGATATAGAAAGATCAGTCTAGATATCTACGTGTATGTACCTATGTGTGTGTGTGTGTGTGTGTGTGTGTGTGTGTGCGTGCGTACGTGTGTGTGCGTTTAAAAAAATTTGCACGGAAAAAAACGCAATTTAACATTGACGGTGACACAAAAGAATCCGATGCTGCATAACAATGCGATATCTGAGCTATGATAATACACGTACGTATGTATGCATGTGTGTGTGCGTGTGTGTGCGTGTGTGTGAATAAAATAAAAATGAAACAAAATGATAAATATACAAAATGAAAAAAATACACACAACATACAATACAAATAAACCGGACAAATGAAGGCATACAAATGAAATCAGACAAAGAAAGATACAATACAAACGAGCAGAAGTGGAGAGTTAGTATATCTAACAATATAAAGTAGACAGCTAGAAAAATTGAAATAATAATAATAATAATCATGAAAAATAAACAAATAAACCTCGTTATATCGGTTTATACACACAACATACAATACAAATAAACCGGACAAATAAACCTCTTTCTACTATTATTTACAAAGAATATTATTATTTTTATTATTATCATTTCAATTATTATTATTTACATGAAAAAATAAAAATCTCCGATAGAAAGAAGTTCGATATAACAGAGTTGTCCAGTTTGGGAAAATAAATGAACGTTACCATTGTCTGTTCGCTGATGGAGTAGAAACTTATGACGTATATGCCGAGCTGTATTTCTGTAGGTTCGTCTGCATGTGTGTTTGTTTGGGTGTGTGTTGTGTGTATATGTGTGTGTATGTGTGTGTGTTTGTATGGGTTGTGTGTATATGTATGTTCATTTGTGTGGGTTGTGTTTATATGTGTGTGTATGTGTGTATATGTTTGAGTGGGTTGTGTGTATATGTATGTTTATTTGTGTGGCTTGTGTGTATGTGTGTGTGTATGTATGCGTTTGTGTGGGTTGTGTATGTGTTTGTGTGTGTATGTGTGTTTGTTTGTGTATGTGTATTTGTGTCCATTGGTGGGCTACTCTACTAACACAATGAATGTTTGCTTAAATTTCAATTGAAACAAGCATGAATAATAAGCTATCGAGCACAGCATGACGTCAGCTATGGTGATGACGATGATGATAAGGATGATGACATTGTGATGATGATGATGAAGAGGAGGAGGAAGATGTGACAATTATCTTCATCATCATTATCATCACCATCATCACCACTATCATCATAACTTCATGTGGTTAATGAACACACATGAAGCCTCGATGAATTTTTAGTTGGAATTCTCTATAATGCGTCATCGTCATCATCATCATCATCATCATCATCATCATCATCATCGTCATCATCATCATCATCATCAGCGCCACTATCTGAGCAGGAAGGAAGGAAGGAAGGAAGGAAGTAACAAAAAAATAAAAAAGAAAAAGGAAAAATACTAAAATGTTGAGCGCTACGTCATCAACTTTTTTATTCATCATTTTGGGATATCATCGGAATGTGCATAAATTTGTCAACAGTAATAATT
>NW_008704501.1:6968838-7011131 GCF_000326865.2 Helobdella robusta
CGTAAATTATATTATATTAATATAATAATATAATATTAAAAAATATATATATACATATATAATAAAATTTGAATTTATTTGAATTTTGAATTTGAATATATATACTTAACAACAATAAAAATGACAATATAAATAATAATAACAAATATGAAAAAAATCCACAATAATAACCCTTTCCGTGATAGTAATAGTAGCCGTTGTTTTTCCTCTTCCTGTTTATTTTTATGTTGTTGTTGTTGTTGATGTAGTAGTTGTATTTTAGGATGCAATTTTTGATGATAACGATGCCTTTGTTGTTGTTGTTGACGATGATGAAAATTGTATTTTTGTTTTTGTTGTTGCAGTTGTTGTTGTTGTTGAGGGCGATTATGATAATGATCTCGGTGTCGGTGCTGATGATGATGATGATGATGTGTGGATTTTTTTACTATCAGAGGAGGCAGGCTTATTGATTTGTTGTGCTCTAATCCGCTAATGAATATGGGCGTCATCATCATCATCATCATCGTCATCATCATCATCATCTTTTCCACCTTGGCTATCATTATCATCATCGTTGCCGTTGTCATCGTCGTCGTCGTTGTTGTTGTTGTTGTTGTTGTTGTTGTTGTTGTGCCATTTCTTGGGTTTCGAGTTACTCAATGCTTCCTTGATGAGTCTGTCAAAAAAAAAAATTTAAGACGATGATGAGGATGGCGATGATCTTAATAATAATAACAATGATAATACTAATACTAATAATAATAATAATAACAACAACCATAATAATAATAACAGTAATAATAATTCAATTCAATTCAAATAATCTTTTATTCAGTAAAGTATCAATAAATACATAATACTAGGAGACCCGAAGTTTGCACTTGTTGGGCCACCGAAACAGAAATTTGAATAAAATTCGAACAAAGATAAACAATAAGTGATAACAAGAAAGAAAAAAATAGAACCAAACAAAATAGTAATAATCAATCGACAAAAACCTTAGGAACCAAATGAAAACAATAACATAGTTACAGGGGGAATTAACCGGTAATGAAAGAGGGAAAATGATTCGTTAAGAATAATTGATAAATAAACCAGCAGTATTCAAATTTTTTACGTGAATTGGTAATAAGTCCCAAAGTCGACAAGAGACATGAAAGACGGAATTAATAAAAAAGTTAGTACGAGGTTTAGGAAAATAAAAATCTATATTATGTCTTAAAAATATTGATCGATTATTGATTAAATGATTTAATTGGTGGCACAAGGAAGGACAAAAATTTAGTTTAAATAATTTATAAAAAAACATTAACGTGAAAAGAATGTGTAACTGGTAAACTTTTAAAATTCCAGATGATATAAACAAATGACTGATACTCAAATTTTGGTAACCCAAACAAAATACGAATAAAATAATTTTGACAAAGATTCAACATACGAACGTTAGATTTTGTTGTAAAACCCCAAATAGAAATACAATAGGTGAAAAATGGCAAAAAAATAGAATTATATAGTGTTATTAAAATATGTCTTGGAAACCTTGATCTCAGTCGGTAAAGTATTCCTAAATTTTTTGTAGCCTTTTGTGAAATGAATTGAATGTGACTAGTCCAGGATAAATTGCTAGAGATAATGATACCTAAAATCTTTGTAGATTCAACCCCGTTAATGCAAACATTATTTAATGAAACCTGAATATCAACAACACTTGTTCGAATCTTAGGTCCAAATAAAATAAAGTTAGTTTTAGCTATGTTTATTCTTAAGTTATTAGCCAGAACCCAGTTATAAACGTTACGTAACTCTTCATTGAAAATTGATACCAATTGACTAACATTAAAATTAGAGAACAACAGAGTGGAATCATCGGCAAAAAGAATAAATTTTAAAATTCTAGAACAATTAACGAAATAATTTATAAAAATATTGAAGAGTAAAGGACCAAGGATAGAGCCTTGAGGTATCCCAGAAGAGATAGGAGAAAGAGGAGATCTGGAATTATTAATAGAAACATATTGAAACCTTTCATTCAAATAAGGAGCAAACCAATCAAGAGCAATACCCCTAACACCATACTTAGATAATTTAAATAATAAGATATTATGATCAATAGAATCAAAGGCTTTAGATAAATCAAGAAAGACACCAATAGAGAACCTTTTAGACTCCAAGGCATGAGAAACAAAGTTAACCACATCAGCTATTGCAAACTCAGTAGAACATTTAGAACGAATTAGGAACAAGCAAGTTATTAGAATTAAGAAAATTAGTAAACCTTTTAAAAACAATTTTTTCAATGAGTTTAGATAAACTAGAGATAGTAGAAATAGGCCGATAGTTGTTAAGATCATTAGGCTCACCAGATTTAAATAACGGCATAACTTTAGAAATTTTTAAACACTTAGGAAAATATCCGTTATTAAATGATAAATTAATTATGTGACATAAAGGCGAAAGAATATTTGTTATAACAGATTTTAGAAGAAAATTTGAAATCAAATCGTCACCACAAGAATTAGAATTATTAAAATTATTCACTGTATCAAGAATGTCAAGTACAGAACAATCAAATAAAACAAATGAGTTTACCTTATTAACATTACAATATTTTTTGAAATTTAAATTATTATTATTATTAATATTATTATTGTCATTGTTATTACCATTACCATTATTAATACCACCATTATTACTGCTATTATTACTATCATTATCACTACCATTATTACCATTATTATTACCCCGATTATTATTATCACCACTATTATCATTACTACCAACATTATTATTACTATTATTATTATCACCATTATTATCATTATTAATAATATTATTATTATAATTACACGTAGAAGAAACATTCGAAGAAAATTTATCATTAAAACAAATACACAAACTCAGATCATCAGTAATCAATTCATCATTCAATTTAATAGCAAAAAATGTCGGTATTTTTTTAACACCCATACAAAATTCCAATAAATTCCAAGTTTTTTTTATCATTGCTTTTAACTTTATTAAACAAAAAATAATAATGCATGTGTTCCGAAACCTTACATAACTTTGAAAATAAATTCTTATATTTAATATATTTCAAACGGTCAAAAGATGATTTTGATTTTAAAAAGTTTTTATATAAAATATTTTTAGTCTTTAATGAAGTAATTAAACCATTGGTAATCCAAGGTTGCTTTCTTTTTTGTTTCAAAGGTAATGATGTGTAACAGTATTGCAAAATAGCATTTTTTAAAACACTGGTAAAAATGAAAATGCTTTATCGGTATCAAAACAATTATATAACGGATTCCAGTCAAAACTTGTAAGGTATATATTTAATTTACAAATATTATTCGAGCAAAAATTAAAGGTTGGAATAAAAGTATTTGAAGATATTAGAGAGGTAGAAATTTTAGATGCAGTAAAGATCGGAAAATGATCGGATAAAGAAGAACAGATTACACCAGATTTGTGGGGAGATAAATTGTTAGTAAAAATATAATCAATTAAGGAAGAAGTAGTGGTAGTCACACGAGTAGGAATATTAATTAATGGATACAAATTAAAGGAGTTCATTAGATAAATTAATTCATTACTGGCATTATTGCTAATTGCATTGATATTGAAGTCTCCTAGGATATAGACATATTTGCTTGATTTAGAAATTTTTAAAAGTAAACATGTAAAATCATTTAGAAATAAGTTTAGGTCAGTATTAGGGGGACGATAAATAACATAAATTAAGTAATTATGACATTCGATATTTAACAATTCAACAATTAACAATTCAAAAGTACGTGAAAAATAGACAAGGTCATCACGAACAACATATTTTAAAAAGTTTGATATAAATATACCAACACCGCCACCAGTAGAGGAGACACGATTTTTTGATAAAAAGTTATAACCTGGTAAATTAATTAATTTATCGTTGGTGTTACTAAGCCAAGTTTCTGAGACACAGATTAAAGAAAAGCAATTATTGCACACTTGAAGGAGGGCATCAAGTTCAGACATTTTATTGTAAAGACTTCGGCTGTTTATATGTATCATTGCGAAATAATGAGGAAAGTTGATGAACTGGTTAACTTCTTCTGGTAAATGGAGGAGACAGTGGTTGAAGATACTGTTAAAGATATTTAAATCCGGATCAATAAAATTTAAAGATATATTTTTATCACTGATGTCATTGTTATTTCAATGCAGTTCACGATCAAACGAGAAAGTAGAATTTGAGTTAGGCATTTTTAGGCCAGTTGTCTTCATTCATCACTTTATCAAATCTGTTTCGAGAAACACAATTCTGAATGCTGCGCTGGTTTTGGTTTCATTAGTTTGAGAAGAGTTGTTGTTAGTATTGTTATTATTATTGTATGATGAACTTTTTTTATTAAAAATTGATTTCGTAAGAGGAATACATGATATAGCTTTTACATCAATTGCTTTCAAATGATTGATGAGATCTTCAGATGTGCATTGGTCCAACTTGCCGACGTAGACTAGTTTTTTACGTGGTTCAGTCTTCATCGACCTTAAGGTTGTTGAGCAGTTAGTTTTTTTGCCAATTACTTTTTTAGTTTGTTGTATTTGTTGTTGACGTTGGACAGCTGAAGGAATTTCTGGTTTAATCTTAACTGAAGGTAATGCTCTAGATTTTATTTTATTTTTACTCCGTTGAACTAACGTAAAGTTATCATCATTCAAGTTATCATCACTTTGCACATCATTATTAGCTCTATCGGCCCATGAAAATTTTACAGTATTTGTTGGCGTTTTTATTACTTCATTGCCTAGAGTAACATTTTTGTTCGTATATTTATTCGAATTAGCGTCATTCAATGCTCGAGGCAAACTGTTACTATCTTTAGTATTTTCTGCAGAAATTAACGTTTTATCATAATTGGGCTTTAGTGAATTCAACTTTTCGTTCAACTGGAATATTTGTTTGTTGAACGAATCCACCTGTGTCAATTGTTTTTTACAACTTTCAAACGTATCCAACAAACACACCTGCTGTTTAGCTAACATTCCACTAATTTCATTCCGTAGATTTTCAAAATTAATTTTAATTATATTTTCCAATTTAGGAACTCTTTCCAAATCTTTGCTAACAAAAACCGGACATTTTTCATATAAATTATTTGTTTTAAGACACTCGAGAATGTCGATGCAGTCCGCCACCTTGTCCTTTTTATTTGTTCCATGAGAAATCAATTTTATAGTAATTTCAATTTTGTACAGTTCCAATTCATTTTTTAAACATTTTAAACCACTACCAACTTCCTCTTGTGAATAAAATTCCGAAATATTGAAAACGAAAGCTTCATTATCAATTATATCAAAATTATTTGTTAAAAAATACAGCATTTCATTAATGACAACCGTCTTGGACGCCATTACATTAAAAATACATACATACAATAATAATATCAATAATGTTGAAATTAACGATAATAATAATAATAATAATAATAACAATAATAATAACAACAATAATAATAATAATAACAATAATGTGAATTTATTATTGAAAAAAACCAGTAAAATCAATAATCATAACAATAATAATAACAGTAATAATAATACTAATAACAACAACAATAAATTTTCTTACTTCGTCCGTTCGTCAAAACAATATTCTTGAAATCTTCAAACGAAATCTTCTGTACTATCCCATTTTTAATTATTATTATTATTATTACTATTACTATTATTATTACTATTATTATTATTAATATTATTATTACTATAATTATTATTGTTATCCTTAGTATTTTAAATTAAAAATAAATAAAACATAATAAATAAATAATTTTCCACTCTGAACTGGCTCGGCTATCCTGGCACACACACACACGCGCGCACTTACGTGAATTTTATTAAGAAGGAAGGATGATCACTCTGATGAAGGTGATGACGACGACGATGGTTATTCTGATGATGATGATGATGTATATATATATATATATATATATATATGTGTGTGTGTGTGTGTGTGTGTATGTGTGTGTACTCACGTTTTTATGTGTTAAGTAGTGTGTGTATTGGGTTTGTATATATATATATATATATATATATATATATATATATATATATAGGCTGCACTTGAATTCACAAATTTTAATCTGTAAATTGAACAAGTACATACAAATAATATATATATATATATATATATATATATATATATATATATATATATATATATTTTATATAAATATATAATAATGGTATGCAGTATGTATTATATTATATTATATTGTATACAAAGTATAGAGAGATGGATTACGAAAGAAAGAGAGTGAGAGAGAGAGAGAGAGAGAATGAAAGTGCCTGATGTATAAGGACATTATGGGCTAGTCGCGAGGCCTTTGTTTATGTTTTTGCTTAACTGTTTATGTTTTGTTTTTCCATACATATACACACATACATAAATACACATACATACATACATACACATACATACATACATACACAAATACATCCATTCATCTATCCATTCATCCATACCTATCCACCCATCCATCCAAACGTCTGTCTGTCATTCAATCTATTTTCCAATAACTATCATGTATGCGGTTGTTTCTTCAAACAAAAACTAACATACAAACATATATACATACACACATGCATACACACTTACACACATACATACGCACTCATACACACGCACACAGACGTACACACATGCATGCATATACACAACAAACATACGTACACTGATATAGTGAATTAATAGGAAGCTGAATAAATGCATGAATGAATGAATGAATGAGCGAGTGAGCGAGTGAATGAATGAATGAGCGAGTGAGCGAGTGAGTGAGCGAGTGAGCGAGCGAGTGAGTGAGTGAGCGAGTGAGTGAGTGAGTGAGTGAGTGAGTGAGTGAGTGAGTGAGTGAGTGAGTGAGTGAGTGAGTGAGTGAGTGAGTGAGTGAGTGAGTGAGTGAGTGAGTGAGTGAGTGAGTGAGTGAGTGAGTGAGTGAGTGAGTGAGTGAGTGAGTGAGTGAGTGAGTGAGTGAGTGAGTGAGTGAATGAATGAATGAGCGAGTGAGTGAGTGAGTGAGCGAGTGAGTGAGTGAGTGAGTGAGTGAGTGAGCGAGTGAGTGAGTAAGTGAGTGAGTGAATGAATGAATGAATGAATAAATGAGCGAAAGAGAAAACGATTGAATGAACAGATGAATGATTGATTGACGGACAAAAGTAGTAGAGAGAGAGTTTTTTTTATGAAGCAATTATTGAAACAATTAATATGGTAAGTAAATAATGACGTCATGAATGCTGGAACGTAAGAGTGGATGAATAAATAAACAAATGGATGAATGAATGAATGGATGAATAAATGAAAAAAACGTGAAAAAAAGACTGAATGAATATAAAGAGGAATGAAAGAACGAACGAATGAATGAATGTCAACTGATGTGGCTGAACGAAAGAAAAGTTATATTAAAAAACGAATAAAAGATGAAATAGATTAATGAACTCTCCTATGAGCATCCAATTAAATTATGAAATTTACAACTGAACTAACACATAAACAAATGAATGAATGAATGAATGAATGAATGAATGAATGAATGAATGAATGAATGAATGAATGAATGAATGACGAAACGAGCTAATGAAAGAATACAAAACAGAGGGAATGTAGGAGCAAAAGAACGAATGACAAGCATGAAAAAAGCATTAAAGTGACTTCCCAATTAGAAAACACAGTAGAAAGTAACATAACATGGATGGATGTCTTCCCTTCGAAACAGATACACACACACGCACACAGACGCGCACGCACATACACATACATTCACACACATACATACACACACGAAAATAATACAACAGCCAAATGAAATGTTCATGTCTACTAACACAAAATACAAAGATACGATTCAAAAAAAAAGAGAAGAAATAGGTAGAAATGATACAAACAAACAAGTTATACATATGCATTCAGACGAACGAACGAACAAACAGAACAACAAACAAAAAACATACAATGATACAAACAAAAAAGATACAAACAAAAAAGATACAAACAAACAAAATTACATGCACGCAAACAATAGGAAGATAATGCTGATTATCAGACATGCAATGGATAGTCGGAAAAAATTTAATCCCAACAAACAATTCCCTATTCGTCTGCCAATACGTCTTTTACGTACGTTTCTATGTTTGTTTCGGTATTTTCTTTGTATTTTTTGTATCTTTATTGTATCTCTCTTAGTATCTCATTTTTATATTTTTTCTTTCAATGTATTTTTTGTTTCTCCGGGTATTTTTTATCTCTTTGTAAATAAGTGTATCTTTTACAATTTTTTTTCTGGTTCTATCACTTTGTAGTACATTTGTGTATCTATACCTTTGTATCTTTTGTATATATTTGTATTTTGTATTTTTTTATTGGGTCTTGATTTTTCTCTACATTTCCTCTTTGATTTTCCCCAATTTTTATGTAGCATGCGTGACAAGCGCTTTTTTCATTTTTTTTTTCAGTTTTTTGTCTTATAATTTGTTTAGTTTACATGGTTTTATGTTGATTTATGTATGTTTGTCTATCTGTGTGTTTTTCTGTCTATTTGTTTGTCTATCTGTCTGTCTGTATGTTTGTCTGTCTGTCCGTTTGTCTATCTGTCTGTCTGTATGTCTGTCTGTCTATTTGTTTGTTTATCTGTCTGTATGTTTGTTTGTCTAAATGTATGTATAATACCCACTAACATACGTCATTTTTATGATACCGCAATAATCATTTTGACCTAACAATTGAAAAAAGTTTACGTAGCACAAGCACATCATTTTTATGTTAATTCTGCAAAATTATCTTTCTATTGAAATTTGTTGTTAAAAAGGTAAAAAAAAATCCGTGATGAAACTAAAAAGATGCGTGAGCCGGGAGTCGAACCCGGGTCAATTGCTTGGAAGGCAACTATGCTACCGCTATACCACTCACGCTCCAACGGTATTAGGTTATTTATTTATAATAATTTCAAAGTAAAACTAAGACATTTTATTAGTATTACTTTTTCAGCAAAACACAAATTTTTTCTGCAAATCGTATAAGTATCTCTTCTCTTTTTTGTGCCTTATCTTTTCAGGATATTATTGACCATCGAACTCCACAAAACCAGATCTTAAACACTTTGTAGCAGTTAAATGTGATAATATTCAACAAGTGACACAAGGACTTCACGAATGTTATTCGTTGTTGACCGCGACATCTTCTCCCTGCAATCTTTCCAGTGTTTTCCGAGATAATTGAAGCTGATAGATCTTCAATCAGGTAGATCTTGGTACATAAGTGTACATAAAACAATAAAAATAAATTTAAACGTTACATTAGTTTTTCAAAATTAACGATTTAGCTAAATCATTATCTAGCGCATATGATGGTCGTCAGTGTTTTGTTTAAAAGTTATTAGATCGAAACTCGAGGAAAAGAAAATCGGATAGTTGAGCAATTAAACTTTGCTTTTAGAATTGAATGGATTATTTATTTAATTTTAAACTATTTAATTAATTAAAAAGTTATATTAAATCGTTCACCGGTTTTTTAATTTAGAAGCTTTTATTTGATCATACTGTTTTTTTAATTTTGTGGTTTTGAATTAAACTGCTGAAACTGAACTCTAAACTGAAACTGAAGTGACAGTGAGATTGAGTTAATTTGCAAAATTAGTGAACTTCATGTTGTTAGTAAAAAAAAAATCAAGTCCAATCTTTTGTTTTGCATATTTTTTTTAAATAATTTTATTTTAATTAAATTAATATTAAATTAATAATTTTATTCAATTTTTTTTGTTTATTTAGTCAAATTAAAATTTAATAATTAATTATTAATTTTTTCCAGGAATTTTACAATTAAAAATTGGCGGTTGAATATAGAAAGAAAGACATAAACCTACTCAAATTATTAAATTACTGAAAATTTAAAATGGAGGTTATAAAATGGCTAAAAGCAAATTTCATACCTTTTCATCTATTTCTTGGTGTGACCTTTGTATCAAGTGGCTTGATCGTCTGCTTCTTGATGCTGTTGACATTTCTACTTGTTTGGCCTTTCAGTAAATCTCTCTATAGAAAAATCATTGTGTATCTGGCTTATGCCCATTGGTCTCGTATGTGTTCTTGTACATTTTTTAATTTCATCTTTACATTATTTTTTTATAATATTTAATTTTTAAACTTCATTTACATCTTTATTGATTAAACTAAATATTTTCCAGAATTTACCTTCCTAGGGCAATGGTGGTCTGGATCTGATTGCACCTTATTATTAGAGGACCCAACGATACTGAAGTACATTGGAAACGAGCATACAATTGTCATCATGAATCACAAATATGATATCGATTGGCTCATGTCTTGGATACTTTCTGAAAGATTTAAAATGCTAGGGGTCTCTAGTTTTTGTATTTTTTTCCTTTTTGTATTTAGTACTCCAATCATTGTGTAGAAATATTTTATTCAAATGTTTGACACATTAACTTGTCATAATTTCCATTCTGAGTTATAGATTTTGGGATTGTTTTACTTTTAGTAGTTTTATATTTTTTAGTTTTATAATAAAATTTAAAATTCTAAAAAGTTTTGTTTTAATTTTATATTTTAGGGAACAAAAATTTATGGAAAATCAAGCCTTCGATTGGTTCCACTGCTCGGTTGGGCCTGGTTCTTTGCAGAAAGTATATTCTTGAAGAGGAACTGGGAGAAGGACAGGCAGATCATTGCCAGGGATCTCAATTATATCAAGGATTTTCCTGATAAATACTGGTTTACTGTTAGCAGTTCTCTGATTTTTGTGTTTTTGTTCTTTAATGATATGAGAAATGACTTGTTCACGAGCATGTTACCTAACGCTGTTGTAAATAGATAATTTATGAAAAATCTAAAGAAAAAATTTTCTAAAACCACCAAAACAGTTGTTGCTATTCTGCGAAGGAACTCGATTCACTGAGTCAAAGCACAAACTCAGCATGGAGTTTGCAGCCAAGCACAACCTGCCCATCCTTAAGCATCATCTCTCTCCTAGGACCAAGGGATTCACTCTGTCCATGTATGGCTTGAAAGAAAAAGGTTATTTGGGAGTGAAATTCATTCTTCTGATCCTGATGTAAAAGGCTAAATATAATAGTAAACCTTGTAATAATATTGCTACAGTGCCAGCAGTATTAGACCTGACAATAGCATTTGCAAAGGATAGTGCATCTCCTACTCTTATGAGCATATTACAGGGAAAATCATGTAGGGCATATATGTATGCTAGGTATGTTTACATCTATGTTGTTTGTTTGTTTGTTTATGTGCACGTTTATATGTGTGTAGGTAAGTTTTATTGTGTGGCAGAGGTTTTTGTGTGTGGCTGTTTCGAGTTTATTTGTTTGTAGTTTGTCTGTGGCTGTGTATGTTGTATCTGTTTGCCTGTGTGTTGTTTGTACATCTCCGTGATCTGAAATCCAAAAAACAAGGAGGATTCCACTCTGCGACATACCTACTGATAACGAAGAAGCCTGCGCAGCCTGGCTTCAAAACCACTACAAGCAAAAAGTTGGCATAACTTTTATCTTTATGATAACAGTAACAGCAAAATACTACTGTAATAAAACCACAATGATAAACTTGGAAAAACCCACCACAGGATGATTTATATGAGGAGTTTGTGAAACATGGTTGCTTCAAAAAAGGTACAGAGATTGTAACTTACAGAAGACCCAACGACCTAATCATGTGGTCATTTTGGGCATTGACTACCGGATTACCTATTTCTTACTACGTTACTTATTTACTGGTTACTGGCTCTTTGTTACTGCAGTTCTGCGCTCTGGTGTTTTTCATCGGAGGTATCTTTTTTGAGAGTGGATTTCGAATTTTGTTTTGTTTCAGTAGTTTTTGATTATTTATTATATTATTTCAATGGTTATTAAGGTATTATTATTGTATTAATATTTTAAATATTCATTCGTTTCTTTTTTATCATTTCAGTATATTCTCTTGTCAGAAAGATGATTGCCGTTTCAGAGATCGAAACTACCAGCTCAAACTACGGCAAGAAAGTCTGCTAAAATATTCTTATGATTAATTGTGGGTATATATAATTTTTAATTTAATCCACCATTATTATTATACTATTATAATTGGTTTATTTTCCGTTCACAGCAGATTTCTTAATGATTATTGCATATCTTCATATCATTTTCATGTGTATGTTTGTATGTACACATACGCACGCACACACACGCAAATATATATATATATATATGTATATAATAATTCGATAACATATATATACATATATATATATGTTATCGAATATATATATATATATATTCCACGTTAGTAAACTTCCTGCTTACTTTTTCGTTTTTCTAACGGTAGATCGTAAATCATTCTCAAGTTTCTTGAGTTCAAAACCGAAAATTTTGTTTATTTTAAGCATGGTAGAACAGAAAAGTTTTTTCCAGTATTCCTTCTGTGTTCGAATTGATATGCTGTGTATGTAGTCAACTGCTCAAGCACATATACATAAGTTGACTAACGCGGAACATGCTGTGATTTTCATCAACATTTATATACTTTGAGGTGAATGTTCGTTCAGTAGCAGTCTTAAAAAAGTTCATTTTATAGAACAATGTTCTCTAGTTATTTTACGTCACTTATTTGCATAACACGCTATGTCAGGCGTTTTCTTTAGTTTAAGATTTACATATATTGTGCGAAGTATATGATTTTTATGTAATAGATGCGTTCTCGTATGTAATATTTATATTGTATGTATTGATCAACATACAAGCCATCGTACAATTCTACTGTTTGTTTGTGTGTGCTTATGTTTGTCTGTCTGCCCGGCTGTTCGTTTGATTGTTTTGCTGTTTATTTCAGTTTAAATGTAATTTCATTTTATTTAGTTTTATCTTTTCATTTTGTTTTTATGTAAACTGTTGAAACTAGTTCATTATTTCGAAACTGCTCTCTGGTTCATAATTTTAAATTGCCCAGCATATTGTTTATTATACTTTATCGACTGATTTGCTGAATGATTGATTGATTGATTTAATTGATTGATTAATTTGATTGATATTGTTTGATCAACGTATTATATAGTGTCCTATTTATGAAAATCTATTTATCTTCAAATTTCTCACCAATCGTTCAGAATGTACAACAACGTACCTATACACAAGCATTATACACAAGTCTATATGTAGGTATGTATATTGTACACACCCGTTCATTTGACCTCATCTTTTAATATTTAACCATTATTATTTTTAAGATAAATAATAATATTATTAATCTTTTGAGTTTGTTTCAAGAACTTTTAAAAGATATCTTTCATCTAATAATATCATACGCGCATAATGACATCATTAATGCCATTTAACCAACACTTTTTCATCATTTTCTGATCATGAGATATTTTAGAGCATTCTTTGCGATGACCAATCCAATTATATACATATATATAAATATATATATTTATTTATATATATACATTCATATATATATATATATATATATATATATATATATATATACACATACATACATTTATGAGTATGTATATACCATTACACTAAAGTGCATTGTTAAATTAGTTTTACATTGTTACATTTTATGTTTGTTCAGTTTTGTAGGTCTTTTCTATTATCATTATTTATTATTATTATTATTAGTAGTAGTAGTAATAGTAGTAGTAGTAGTAGTAGTAGTAGTAGTAGTAGTAGTAGTAGTAGTAGTAGTAGTAAAAGTAGCAGTAGTAGTAGTATTCCTTTTTAGTATGTCTTGCCATAGATGAAGCATGTTAATAATTATTTGTTTGGAATGTTTAACAGTTTATTTGTAGTTGTCATTGTGTTGTTGTTGCTATTGTTATCGCCCATCGTTGTTTGTTACTTTGCAGGGTTGATTTATTTGTTTTAGTTGCGTGATTTAGACTGATGTGAACGATGTTTGTTGAGGATCATCATGTTTCGCCAATTTTAGCATGAATCTTTTTTTATAATTTTTCAATATAAATTTGACATTTTCAATATTTAATCCTTACTAATTAAGAGTAGATTATGTCTGAATTTTATTTAAAGTTTCTTATTTTTAGAAAAATTTGTCACCTAACTATCAAGATCATTCTGTAACCTTTTTTTTTTAGAAAGAGACCATTTTACAGATTATCCTTCATTTTATTAAAGTTTCATCACATTTAAATAGTTCAAATTTTGTTTTCAACGTTGTTATTATGTAAATTATACTGAAAATTTAAAAGATTAATTGTAAGATCTATTTTAAATGATAATTGCCATTAAAAATTGTATTATTTTATTTTCGTCTGTACCATGCAAACGGTTACTGATAGGAGTAATGTTCAAATGGTAGGTTTTGGTTTAGTTTTATTTTAATCCCACAACTCCATAGTTATCTACAAAAACTTGCAGACTATTGAATAGTTCGAGTGTTACATAGTTCTTTGCAAACGATATTAAAATGATTAAAAGTTTCCTCTCCCAAACTTTCCGAGTATCATGCCAAAGTACACATTTAGTAAGAAATTATTTTTAAAATTATTCCTAAAAGATTGGATAAATACAATCATAATGATGATTACAATTTTTTCGATTAAGATAACAGTCCTAATCCGATCAACCAGATGTGTCTGTTCCACTAATCAAAAATTTCAAAACCAGCCTACGGTAGGAAATGCCGGCCAAGAAAAAGCACAAAAAATCAGCAAGGCCATGAGAATGTACTTGGAAAGGGCCCAAGCGCACAGTCTGTTCTCACTAATCAATTTTTTTTACAAATTTTTATAATATTTTTAAGAATTTAGTTTTAAATTTAGTTCCCTAATTACAACAAAGAACAAATAGATAGATGAAAATAAAATATTCCATTCTGCTCATTTATATCAAAGTCTAGTCTTAAATTTAAATTGGGATGAAAGTAAACACATAGAACACAAAACACGTACAATTAATTTTTTTTTTAAATTCATTTTTTAAACCATGATTATTGTGAGTGATAATTATATAATTTAATTAAATAATGAAAAAAATAATAATCTCATCACACAAGATGCATTTATGAGTGAAGAGATTGCAGAGTTTGAGATGGGCAGACGACACTTGGCAAATATCATGGGACTCGATCCTGAAAACATAACCCAGGACGATATAGACGTCTGTGGACTAGATTATTGTTCTGAATTTTTTTAATTTTTATATGAATAATGAATTATCTTATTATTTTTAATTTAATTTTTATAAAATATTAAAAGTTAATTTTAATGTTAATAATATTTGAATTAAATTAAATTTTTTTTTCATCTTATAAAGAAAGCCATCGAGTATCTGTTGCCCTCTGGTTTATTTGTCAAAAAAGCTCGGCCCATGTTAAAAGTTCGTTCTAATATAAATAATTAATATTAATAATTATTATTTTAATTATTAATATTTATTTTTTGTTTTTATTAAGTCTAATTATTGTATTCAAATAAATATGAAATATAATTGTCAATACCTATATACTCACTTACTTTCTTATTATTCCTCATTTGTGAAGCATCCATTAGAAATTCTGCCGAAACAAAAAGGTCAGTAACAACACGAATAATAATAATAATAATCATAATAAATAAATGAATAAATATAATATCATCAATAATAGCTGCCCAATTTGGACTGGATGGCCGGCCTTATAGCAGTTTTTTCTATACTGGCAAGCCCACCTATGTTGAATGTTTACATGTTAGCAGTATTATTTTTATTCTTTTTTTCTTCTTATTATTTTTATTATTGTTGTTGCAGTTGTTGTATGCATTTTTTCTGTATTTTTAGTTGCTTGCTACTTCGATTATCGTGTTATTGTAGTGTTATAATTTTAACACACACACACAACAAACACATAGAAACATACGTGCGCATATACTAACACATCCAAATACATACACACACACACACACACTCACAGAACTTATCACTAAAGTTGGTAGAGTTGAAGAAATATGAAGGTGATAGGATTACATTGGGTGTGAAATTTGACCAATCACAGCAGCTGTAACTATTATTATTATTATTATTATTATTTTAATAATTATTATATAATGATAATGTTTTTATTTTATTTTAGTTATTATTTATTCTTTATAAATTAGTGAAGTTTATTTTTGCAGTAAGCTAACAGGCAGTCAATGGTATGATCATAATACGATGGAAGATAAGTTCAGTGAAAAATTATCCGAGCAAGAAGTACTATTATCACTATTCAGTTGAATCATCCATCTAGCTATCAATCCATCCATCCATCCATCCCTGTCCATTCATCTATCCATCAATCCATTCATCCATCTATCTTTCTACCAATCCATCCACCCATCTATCAACCAATCCTTCTATCAATCAATCTATCTATCTATCTATTCCTATATCATTCAATCAATCCTTTCATCCATCTATCTATCGATCCTTTTATCTATCAATCAATCATTCCTTTCATCCATCCATCATTCATCCAACCAGTACAACGTGTTAATATCAACGTTGGAACACTTAAGCAAGTTACCATACTCTTACATGGAGAGGGTGCTGATATTTCAGTATAGGCTGGATCTTAAGAGGCAAAATTTAATGCTTAACCTAGAGAAAAAAGCTGTGGGTCTTGGTTTTCGTTGTTTATTTGTGTTGTTTGTTTGTCTGTTAGTGTGTTTTTGTTGTTTGGGCTGTGTTGTTTGTTGTTTCTTTCAATATAGACTGGATCTTAAAACTCAAAACGATACTTGATCTACAGAAAAAACCGTTTTTTAGTTTTGTTGTTGTTTGTGTTTGTGTGTGTGTGCTTGTTTGTTTGTTTGCATGTGATGTTGTCTGAATTTGATGCTGTTTGTGATTATTCTTATTTTTTTCTGATTTTGATCTGCTCAAGGTTCAATATGATGCTAAGGGTAAAGGATTCCATGAAGATGAAGGTACGTACCTACCATTTGTGTGTTATACATGTATGTCTGCGTAATTTGCGGTACAAAAATTAAGATATGCACATACAACAAAACAAACTCATACGTACATACACACACACACACACACAAACTACGTACTTACACACACACAAACAATCACGTACACACACACATAAACAAATCAAGATTGTACTACTACTAATATTTTGCTTTGGGGTATTTTGTAGGTAAGAGAAAGACAGCAATGGCCAAAGTGAGGCTGTATGAAAAGGGCACTGGAATCGTCACGGTCAATGGAAGACCATTCCTCGATTTTTTTCCAAGATTGGCTGACAGGTGCAGTTTCAATAAAAAAAAATGGCGATTTCAGTACTTTTTAACTTTATTTGTTTATCCATTCATTCATTCATTCATTTATTCATTCATTCACCTATTTATTCATTCATTCATTCACCTATTCATTCGTCTATCTATTCGTTTATTCTTCCATCTATCTATCCATGGTTTACACATTCGTAAACTTATTCTTATCTTCTGAGATCAGCTGTTTGTTGTGTGCGTGCGTGTGTTTGTGTGTGTGTGTGCGTGCGTGCGTGTGTATGTGTGTCTGTGTGTTATTGTATATAACTATAATTTCTATAATTGAAAATATTTTTTTAAAAATTATTCCGAACTAACAAAAAGGGAACAAGTTCTCTTCCCCCTACAACTGACCGACAAACTATGCAAAGTTGACATAGAGGCCACAGTAGAGCATGGAGGTACAAGCGGTCAAGCCGGAGCTATCAGGTTCGACTGCACGCTGAATCGTCATCTTTTATTATTGTTTATTTATTTTTTTATTTATTATTCTTATTAATTAAATTAATTTATTCTTACATTTGTACGTTAATCTTTTTGAATGTTCACAGAGCCATTGATTTTCTTTTCATTGTTGTTACTATAATTTATATTGTTAATTATTCATTATTATTATCATTTGTATCAATTATTATCATAATTATTATTTATTTACTCATAAATATTAATTATTATTTACATATATCACCAGACTAGCCCTGTCCAAATGTTTAATACAGATGGTGCCGAGTGGTATGGTGGAAAAATTGAGATTGGGTAAGTTGACGTTGTTATTATTATTATTTTTACAGAATTATTATTATTATGGTTATTATTATTATTATGGTTATTATTATTATTTAGCTGGCCTACTGACACATGATCCGAGGAGGTTAGAAAGACAGAAGCCAGGTCAGCAGGGTGCTCGAAGGAAATATACATGGTTCGTTGTTATTGAATTTTATTATATAATATAATATATATATATATATTAATAACAGTATATATAATATTATTAATATTATTATTATTTTTGTTTATTATTATTGCTGTTGTTATTTATTATTATTATTGTTGTTGTTGTTGTTGTGGTTGTTGTCGTAACAGTCTACATTATTGTTGATTATAATAAACACCACAATGCTTATCAACAAGCAATGAGAATACTAATAATAAATAAAATTGATATTCGTATTATTATAGTTGCAATATAATAATTATATTATTTATTATTTTTATTCCTCCAGGAAGAAAAGATGAGAAACCGTGGGGATATTTTTTTTAAATATTGTTTGTGTAATAAAATAAAATCAGGCAAATCATTATGGTATTTTGATTCTAAAAAGATTCAAAGATGATCGTGTATGTTTGTGTGTGTGTGTGTATGTCTGTCTGTGTGTGTGTCTCTATATTCTCTATATATGTGTGCGTATGTGTGTGTGATGTGCATTTTGTCGCAATAATCATTTTTTTCAAATTAATTAACTATCTAATTAACTATAAATAAAAGCTATTCGTTTAAATTAACGTTAATAAAAATGATAATTGCTAATAGCAAGCAAACATTTAAATAACAATAATAACAGTAATAATAATAATACGGACTGTGGAAACAATAAGAAACATGATAAAATTAGATGATGATAATAATATAAATAATAATAAATTGTTGAAAAAACTCATGCTAAATAAACTCATGGGCAGCTGTTGTAGTAGGTTGAGACATTTCATAAGAGCAGTTGAACTGAATATCGTGAATGATGATGATGATGATGATGATGACGACGATCACGATGATAATGATATAAATGATGATGATGGTGGTGATGATGATGATGACAATGATGCACATTGTACACGGTGACTGATTATACTTGTTGAGAATTTTTAAAAATTTCATTCTATACTTTTTAATGTTATGATTGATTGGCGACAACGATTACAACGAAACGCTCTGTTTTCAACGTACCATATTTAAAAACAACATCAATAACAACAAACAAACAATAATAACAACAACAATAATGATAACAATAGTGATAATAACAATAGTTAATGATTGTTAATGAAGAAAGATAAGACACTCTTACAACGCAGCAATTTCCTAATCCTAAAATCATCAAACTTAAAGCAACACCGGTCGCAAGATTACGATGATGATGATGATGGCGATCACGTGATAATGATGATGATCACGGATTAATGATAATGTGATAACTTTGCTTTTGAGGATGGTCACATGATCGCAATCCGGTCACATGATCGTGATCATCTCCGTCTTCTCCTTCATCCTGCGTTTCTTCCTTCTCTTTTTACGATTTGCACTCCGAGGACGTTTTTCGGAAACCCCAGTAACGATACGTACTTCCGGAATTTTTTGATCCTTTTCCGGTTTCTTTTTCTTCCTTTTGCAGTAGAGCCAGAGTAGCCCGCCGAGGATGAGAAGGAGGAAGCAGACGCCGAGGACACAGAGGACGACATTCAGTGTGCTGGTCTCTCTGTATGGTGAACCTTTGTGATTGGTTGGTTGGTTGCGTGATCAATGATTAGTCGATTAAATCAGCCAATGATTGGTTGATTAAATTAGCCAATCGACGAGTGATTGTTATTTCAATTTTTGTTCAAAAAAACATCCACTAAAAAAGATTATTACAAAATCAAAATTTAGAGAAAAATTTGAAAAAAAAACTTATATAAAGGAGTAGGCTTAATTGTAGAAGAATGTTGGAATCGAAAGAAGTACTCACCGCCTGTCAATAATAAAAAATTCATAATAAAATAAAATTATAACAATTGTAAAGCATAATATTATAAGCATAATGTACAGCAAATGATCGAAAAACGTGAAAAAAAATTATGATATCGCAAATTGAAAATTGAACGAACAGTTTTTTAACTCGTCAGAGCGGTCATTCTTTCCACAATTTGCCACGCCGTTGCACTTCATGTCATTTGGTATGCAGTGTCCACTCTTCTCGCAGAGGAACCCTGGACATCTGCCTCCCTTCATGGGCAGTATCTCGGTCCAGGGCAGTCGGAACCCTTTTCCTCCGGTGGCTTTAGCTGTGCTGACAAATCTGCGTGTGGTGTGTTGCGGGTTGAAGAATTCTTAATGCGAAGGGGTAGCAGTTTTCCAATGTGTAGTTTTAAAAGAAAAAATAAACAACGCCATTCAAACAACAACATCATCGTCGTCGTCATCATCTTCATCCAAACTTCATCCAAACTTTAATCTGAGGACATTAGATTTGGTGATGATCTGGAGGTTATCGATGGTGTCATTGTCGCCGCAGAGTTCGTAGGCTGGCATGTTGCTCCGAGACGTCGAGTAGATCTTCAGGACTGCATTCCCACAACCGATCTCTACGCTCAATTTGGTTTGATTTGATTTGAAGCTTTTTTCTTCAAAAAGACGTTTTAAAAAAATTTTACCAAAATTTTTATTTTTTACAAAACAGTGAGATGCTATTTTACTGTCCCTAAGGAAAAAAACCTGCCATTTAAAGCCAACAAATTAAAAAAGTTGAACGCATCAGAGAGACAATCCAAGTGGGAAAGGGAAAAATTGAGAAATTATAATTGAAAAGTTGTAGTAGTAGCAGCAGTAACATCAGTATTAGTACGTGTATTACTAGTAGTAGCAGCAGTCGTAATAGTAGAAGCCGTAGTAGTAGTAGTAGTAGTAGTAGTAGTAGTAGTAGTAGTAGCAGTAGTAGTAGCAGTAGTAGGTAGTAGTAGTAGTAGCTTTTCAAAATTTCAAAGACCAACTTTCGTTGGGATTTCCCTCGATGCTAAAAATATCAAACGTCAGAAGAATCTTATTGGCTTTGGAACGGCCGTACACGATCCACTCGCAAGTCTTATTGGTCGTGTATTTGTGGGGGTAGTTGGGGGAGTTTATGACCCCGCCCCCGATGTTCGTGATGCTGTGGAAACACTCTGAAGTGGGGTGGTGGTGGTTGTTGTGAAGATGATGATGCTGACGATGATGCTGACGATGATGCTGACGATGATGCTGACGATGATGCTGATGACTATAGATAGTGATGATGATAAGTTGTGATGAGAATATTGATAAAACTTACAATTACTACGGACGAATTAGCCACAGAGAAAAAAAAAGAAAAATATAAAGAAAGAAAGAGAACAAGGAAGAGGACCAGATAGAGAGAGAGAGAAAAAGGGAGGGAGAGAGAGAATGAAGATACAATAATTACGACAAACAATAAATTACTTTTGTCTGGCGGTTGCCTCTTGACAAATTCATAACGAGCTCTAAACCCCTTGTAAACTGTGTGTCCGTCAGAGTTCAAGGTCACTCTCATGATCTTTAAAGGTCAAAAGGTCAAATTTTAAAATAAAGGCACTTTTCCCGTCGTTTTCATCAGTTGTAACTTTTTAATGCTATCAATTTTGCTGTAACATTCACTCTTATCACGTGATCATCAAATTTTCAACTAACATCATCAAATCATCACCAAATCATCGTTATCAACATCACCAAATCATCATTATCATCATCAAATCACCACCATCCCCACCACCACCTGACTATCTTCATCTTGGGGCCCTGGAAACCTCTCCCCGCAGTAATGGCCCACAGGCACGAATTCCAGATTCTCCACCTGCTGCTGCTGCTGTCCTTCTTCTTCAAGCTTGGGCGGCAACCATTTAAAAATCTTCACGAAATCTTTAGAACAGCTAAGTGTGTGTGTGTGTGTGTGCGTGTGCGTGCGTGCGTGTGTGTCTGTGTGTGTTGTGGTGTGTGTATGTGTGTGTGCGTGCGCGTGTGTGTGTGCGCGCGCATTTATGTTTGTCTGTACATGCGTAGACATGTGCAGATGCACGAGCGAAAAAGAGCACGAACGAAAAACTAACCAACAAACATACGACATACAGACATAGAAACATAAATACGTACATACAAACCAACAAACAAACATACAACGTAGAAACATACAAACTCAAATAACAAACAAACATACAAACATACAAACAAATAAACAAACAAACAGACGCACTTGGCATCATCTTCGACTTGAAAATTTTCAAAGGTCAACCTCACAATCTCATCGGGCTGACCGTGGAATTCATACACGCAGTAGGTGTTGTCGGGGTAGTTAGAAGGGTGGCGGGGAGAATTAAAGGTGCCCTAACAATTATGATGATGATGATGATGATGCTGGTGGTTGTGGTGATGATAAATGGTGGTGATAATGATGATGCTGGTGATGATGATGATGACGATAATATGTTGGTGGTGCCTGTGATGATGATAATGATGGTAGTGGTGGCAATGATGATGATGGTGGTGGTGGCGAGTGATGATGATGGTAATGGTGGTGAGGATGATTATGATGATGGTGGTGATGATGATAATGACTATGTTGGTGATGATGACGATGTTATCCACCTGTATAGCCGATGTACTCATATACTGGAAATGGCAGGGCGATTCCCCGCTAATAGCTGTACCCGGTATGGCGTAGTCTGTTTGGGTCAGTCACGTGATGACGTCGATGATGATGATTATGATCACGTGATCAGAATTGTGACGTCATAATTATCATAATAACAACAGAAATTTGCAATAGAAATAATAACAATCGGCGTCAAAATCATTCTCATCAGTGGCATCCATCATCATCATCACCCTCACTATCATCATTATCACCATCGTCACCATCATTATCACCATCATCACTCTCACTATCACCATCATCACCATCACAATCATTCTTATTAGCATCATCGCGTACTCATCATTATCATCGTCAATGACGTCATACTCACCATTATCACCGTCATCATCACTATCATCATTATCATCACTATCATCATTATCATCACTATCATCATTATCATCACTATCATCATTATCATCACTATCATCATTATCATCACTATCATCATTATCATCACTATCATCATTTTCATCATCATCACTACTCACCCGTAGAAAACTGGTACCTAACTTTGAAACCCCTCCTTGACCTTGCCCCGAACGTATCATAGATGAGAAGCATTTTGGGCGAATCTGACGTGATACTATAAGATCCGAACCTCCCATTCCCAGACGTCCCACAAAACTCATAATCCGGAATTGGCAGGCTGACTTTAGTCGTGGATTGCTCCTGCAGTTCGATTTTATACATGGCAAGGCTCTTCTGGCTGGCCCTCGTGGTGTATGCCTGGAGGGCCCCGTTCTGACATTTTGATCTGTTGGGTTGGTAGGATGGTCATGTGCTTGCTGGTGATGATGGTCTGCTGGTGTATTAAGTATAGTAGCCATCGTCTTCTTCGTCATCGTCGTGGTCACCATCATCATGTGATACTGCACAAGACAGTGACATGATGTTGCACTACTATTCCTACTACAGTTGCGGACTAATAATGTGTCTTACTACTACTCTTTCTGCTACTGGTAGTGCTTCTGCTACTTACATTACTGCAGCTGCTACCACTACTGCAGTTGCTACCACTACTGCTACTACCACTACTGCTTCCAATGAATAAAACTACCACTGTTATTGGTACTCTAGCTACTGAAGTGCCGTTATGATAAATACAAATTAACACCACGAGATCATTGATAAACAGCAAAACGCGCCACATCATACAGATGTAGGAACCCGAAAAAAAAATTTGAAAACCAAAACCAACCAACCTATTAAATCTTGCAACATTCCTCCCAGCAGCAGCAGAAGCGGCAGCACCGCCGACAGCCACACCTCTCGCAACCACAGTATCTACATACTCCTCCACATAATCCTCCCCAATGTCGATATCTTCGATGAAGAGTTGAACCTTCTCTAAATTTTGCCTGTCTACTAGGCCGTTAATGTCGTAATGGCAGAGGATGTCCCGAGGGGAGGGTTCCGGATAATAGGGACTTTTAATGATCCCACTGGATTGGCTATTGCTTCTTATGATCCGGTCACATTCTGGTAATGATGGTGATGGTTGTGGTGACGACAATGGCGACGACGTCCGATGTGATAGAGCTTTTTGCATTTGAACTTGGTCACTTGGTCACCGATAAATATAAAATGCGAATAGGATAACAGTTAACCTGTCCCTGGCAAGTGTTCGCCCTCTGTCACTCTGTCTTTAATTTAAAAATTTTTTAATTTTATCAAGAAATCACAAAAATTTTCAGTCAAATAATTTTCGTGTTGCTATTTTTAATAATTAAAATTTATATTCGTTTTTTATTTGTTTATTTATTAATTCATTCGTTCGTTTGCTCGTTCATCTATCCATCTATTCATTCAGTCAAGTATTCATTACATAAATTCACTCATTTATTTATTATTTTTAATTTATGCGTAAATGTTTTTAAAAATATGGACTAATCAAAGAAGAGTTACTAAACTCAAATCGACAAATCGAGTCCCGATTTCAAATGAGGCGTTGAAACCCCTCAGTTGCGATGGTGTCTCGTCACTCTCACCAACCGTGAATATCTTTCTAATTAATTAATTAATTAATTAGTCGATTGATTGATTCATTCATTCATTAACGGAATGAAGGACAGAACAAATCAATCATTTAACCAATCAACCAACCAATCAACCAACCAATCAACCAACCAACCAATCAACCAACCAACCAACCAACCAACCAACCAATCAACCAACCAACCAACCAACCAACCAACCAATCAACCAACCAATCAACCAACCAACCAACCAACCAACCAATCAACCAACCAATCAACCAACCAATCAACCAACCAACCAATCAACCAACCAACCAACCAACCAATCAACCAACCAACCAACCAATCAACCAACCAATCAACCAACCAACCAACCAATCAACCAACCAATCAACCAACCAATCAACCAACCAACCAACCAATCAACCAACCAATCAACCAACCAACCAACCAATCAACAGCCGACCAACCGTCCAGTCGTTGTCGTAAAATGCACTTGCAGGTAGTTTCCATTGGAGTAAAAAGCAATAGGGACCTTCCGGCTGCCACAGATGGTGTCGATGACGTGGGCTTCATTGTTGGGCCCGTCGTAAATTTTTATGTGGTCGAACGGACAGCTGGGTAAGTTGAAGGAAATGCGAGTTTTTAATGCTGGTTATTTCGTAAATACGTATTCACGATTTTTGACGTAACGGAAAAGAGAGAAAGAAAGAGAGAAAGAAAGAGAGAAAGAAAGAGAGATAGAAAGAGAGAGAGAGAAAGAGGGAGAGAGAGAGAAAGAGGGAGAGAGAGAGAGAGAGAGAGAGAGAGAAGACACTCACATACACATACATACATATCAATAGATATATTATTTATTTAAAAATATTTGATTATGCATGATATCTAAAAATAGTTTTTATTTTCCCGAAAGGTCTTCTACAGAAACTTACTAATTACCCCCTGAATAAAGGTCAATGTCGTTGAAGGTCAACTTGATTCTTTCTCCAACCTCACCCTGAAACTTGTAGAAGCACATGATGTTGTCCGGGTAGATGCCGGGGTAGGTTGGGGACAAGATGGTGCCCTCTTTTAGGTCACTAATCAGGAATCCGCAGAGGTATTGCTGCAGTTTAGTACCCACTTTGTATATGGCTGTGGGGTTTAAAAAGTTAAAAAGAAAAAACTGTAAAAAAATTATCATAATTATAAAAACAAATTAAAGAAAGATTTAAACAGCAATGTACGCATACGTACGATTGTAGTTTTGCTTGGATATTGCTATTTGTAACTTCATGTATTCATTCATGCTAGTTCGATAAAATTGACAAAATTCCAACTTAATCAGACAATGAGAAGTTATCGAGAAATTGATAAAAAGAATTGAACTATAGAAACAAACAACCAAACGTTTAAAGCTAATATAAGCGTGGTAAAAATACGAAAAGTGAAAGTTTTTTTATCATAACAATAAAAAAAACAACAATGAAAACACACTATATCGAGTATAATTTAATAGATTTTTATTTCATTGGAATTTTATTTGAAAAAAAACTAGTTTTTCTCACCATCTGAAAAGAATCGATAGATCAACTCAAAACCTTTGCCATCTCCACTACTGTCTGTGTGGAAGTCGACCAGGGCTATGTTTTTTACCTGCATGTTTTCAAATATATTATTGTCGTTACAATATAAATTAACGTTTGAGGTATGTTTTTACAATACAAATTAATATTTGAGGTATTCTAATAAAGTTATTCTAAGTATATTCTTTAGCAGCACAACTGCGATTGGTCTTTAAATAATATTTTTGTCGTAATATTGCTACTGCTAGAGCCTGGTCTAAGGATGAACAAGGGACCTTTACAATGAAGAAAATTTAAAAAGTTTTCCGTCTGAACTTATTTTTTTCCCTATTTTTACTGGTCTCTGTAGAAAAAATAGTAATTAATAGATCTTCAATAATTTTAGGCAAAACTTCAAGGCAAAAATGTTCGCTCTTTTGACTGTGATAAAAATTAGAGGCCTCCACTTTTTCGTTACTCCACGGCTTCAAAACGATCCTTATTAATTAATTTATGATTAATATTATGAAATTAGGATGAAACATGATCAAGAATTGATTTTTGAACTGAAAGTAAAGAGAAATAAAACGGACGGAAATGATTAAGTAAGGCAGATTCTCCTTGTCCTTACCACAGTATCTACCCTGAGAGGGCACATCTAGAAGGCTTACATTCAAACTATCAAGCTGCGTGTATATGTCTATGAAATCGTGAAGACATCTGCAAAAAAAAATTTATTTCAAATCACAATATTGACAATTAAACGATAAATTAGACTAAAACTAGGCGTAGGATTGTCCCAATTTTACTTTGTAATTTGATTAAAATATATAAATGAACATAGAAATAACTTGAATACTAGAACTCCAGATTACCATACCAATAATTGTACAATAAAGTAGAAAAAACTATACACAATTTTTCGAATTTTAAGTATTAATTCGATTAAAACTCGATCTTAGAAATAGGAAAGCGTGCAAACCTCGGTGGCACGCCGTTGACATCGAAAACGGTGAAGTTAAGTTCGACTCTTTCGTCTGGCAACGCTTCGAAGTAGTAGTAGCACCTGATGTTGTTCTGGTAGGATTCGTTGGCTTGAGACTTCAAGATGCCAGTTTTGTGATTTGGTCCGCTTCTTTTGATTGTTGTGCAATCTGATAACAAATAAGATGATGTGTTTGAATTTGGTTATTCGATGATTTTAGAGAATAATCTGAAATGCTTGGAGTTTAAAAAAGCTTAAGAGAGGCAAAAATTTGTGAGTAAATGACGGTTTTTTATACAGAAAATGTCAGAACTCTTCAATTTAAACTGTTAGTAAAATAAGAGTGGAAGGTAGTGTACATTTATAATTCTCGAGTGTTCAAACAGTTCACGTTTGTTTATGTTACATATATCAGTTCGAATAAGTGCAAACGTGTATCTAACTTTCTTTCAGGTGGCAAATTCTACAGAGTATAAAAACCAGCAGGCAACATTTGGAGTTTATTATCAGTATATTCATCTGTGTTCGTTCAGTACCAAACTCATAGTAGAGATAAAATAGCATAAAATAAACTTATTAATTGATGAAACAATTAATTTGTAGACATACAATACAATACAACACAATACACATGTAATGTAGTAAGATATCTAAATGCTTATTTGCATGTTTTCTTATGCGTAACTGCAGCTTCATGCATACATTCTTGCTGCTATTATCATTATTCAAAAAGTTATCTTTAAAACTCTGATTTTGTGAATTTAATTCATCAAATTAGTTATAATTATTAATATTTCAAAGTTGGAAATGTGATTGAATGCGGATTTATTACGTAATGTTGGAGTTTAGCGTTAATTATTATTTAAATTGACTGACGATTTAATCTGTTGTTATTTCGATTTACTTTTAAATTGTACACGTTGTAAATGTAAACAAAGGTTTCTGTTTTATTTAATCAAAATTATTTTCTAAAATCACTAATTTAATTATGGATAATCCGGAAAATTTCATTCTTGATCAGCTGACTAAAGATGGTTTTAATTGTTTTATTTCGTCATTTTTACTTTAATTTAAAAAAAGATCTAATTAAATTAAAAATCAAATTTAGAATATATTTTTTTTTACTAATTCATAATTTTAAAATTTAATCTCAACCCCATCCCCACGACCATGAAGATTCATTCAAAGCATTCACTGAGAATGAATTTGACGCAAAGTCCTATGCCACTAAAATCATAGAAGGCCAATTTGTATCCCAGCAACTTGCCAATTTATCTGAAGGTATAAATCTCCTGAATAAAGAAATTCATCGACAGGTGGCCCTTCACAATTTTACATTAATTCATCCATTCATTAAATTAATTCATCCATCCATTCAATAATTTACTCATCCATGCATTAATTTATCCATCCTAATTCATTCACAGATTCATTATATTAAAATTAAAGTTACAATATTAAAATAAAATTTGATGTTGTAGTTAGTTAAGCCTCATTTTATTTCAATTAAGTTTTTAATTAACTTTTAATATTTTAATACTAATGGACATTATGACTACTAAAAAAAGAATTAATTAGCTAATTAATTAAATTGAGTTTATTAATTATCTTTTGGATATTCTTTCAAAAATTGCTTATGAAATGATCATCTGAATAATTCTTTTCTTCACTAATTCATTTATGCATCCATCTATCTATTCATTCATTCATCCATCTATTCATTCATTCATTTATTCATTCATTCATTCATTTAAGGTGAGTGACCATCATGAAGACCTTCTCTCACAGGCCACTGGCATTGAAGCATTGGAAAGTAATGATAACGATGACGATAATGATGATGTTGATGATGATGACAATGTCATTGATGATGATGATGCTGTTGTTGATGATGTTGTTGATGAGGATGATGAAGATGATGATGACAATGAGGATAATGATGTTGATTTTATATGTTACTTTTCCAGGTGTTTTGCAGACGATGCAGACGAGAAGCCACTCATTGTTATCTGCACTTGAAAGGTTTTCTACTCAATAATTTGATTATTCTTTCATTAATTAATTAATTAATTAATTAATTAATTCATTCATTTATTTATTCATTTTTTCCTTCGTATTTTAATAATTTTTCTAATAATTTTCAAAAACTCAATGAAGAATAAGGTCAGTGGTGTTGGATCCATACTGTAAGATAGTTGCCAGGACTCAACAACTAAAGAGGCTGCAAGTATGTGCGTGTGTGTGTTGGTGTGTGTGTGTCTCTGTGTGTCTGTGCGTATGTGTGTGCGTGTGTCTATGTTTTAATGCTAAATCGCTTGTCTAATTCTGTCATAGTCATCATCATTATTATATGATTAACATTATTGTATCATTTTCTTTTTCATAACTCTCTCATCATCATCATCATCTTCGTCGTCGCGACATCATCATCATCAGCATTATCAGCATCATCGGCATCGTAATCTTATCATCATCATCATCATGATGTCATCATCGTTATCAGGAAACCTGTGGTATGTTGAGACAAATCGTTAGAGTCATCTATATAAGCAAACGTCTGCAGGCTCAATTGCAAGGCGGCAATAAAGAAATAACGAAAGCCGCTCAGTCCATCAATGAACTCGGTTTTTATTCTTTTTTCATTCATTTATTCATTCATTCATTCATTCATTTATCGTCAATATATTAATTTATCCATTCATCCATCTATTTATCTATGCTTTGATCAATCAATCTCTCCATTCAGTTTATCCATTTATTCATCTTTCTGTCGGTCTTTAATTCATCCATCTATCTGTCTATCTATTCATTCATCAGTCTATCTGTCCATCCATTTATCAATCCATTGTTAGATTGATACTGATATGTTATGTTGATAGCTTATTGATATATTCGCTTTGATGGTTTGATATATTTGATAGCATACCTACTGACGATGGCTTTTCTTTCTCTACATAATCCTATTTTATTTCCCCGCTTTCTTTTTATTTTCTAGATTACCTTACGTTATTTTGTATCTTTTTTTTCTTTCTAGATTATGTATCAACAAACGGCTACGACCTATCGAACATTGACGTCATCGAGCCGGACAGGAAGTTGCTGAAACTAGCCAGGAAACAGGTCGAAGGTCAGTCGGTCAAGATGCTAGAGCAAGGGATGATTTTGCAGGTTAGGATGATGATGTGATGGTGATGATGATGATGCTAATGATGATCAAGATTTTGATGTTAAAGGCAAACGACGGACACACACACACACACACACATACACACACACACACAGAACCAGACGCAAGTCGCCACAGCCTTACAGATATTTTACAATTTGAACACCTTGGAAACAACCATAGATAAGACAATGTCCGATATTATAAATCGCGTTCGGGATAATTTAAAAAGTTCTTTGGACATAAACAATCTTGTTTATCAGGGCGATAGGAGAGGTGATGATGATGATGATAATAATGATGATGATGTCAATGAGGATGTTAATGATGATGACAATGATGACGTTGATTGTGACAAAAATATTGACGATGTTTTGTAATTGATGATGATAGAGATTACGACGTCATGTTTACTGATGGCGACGATGATGTAATGACGATGACGTCATCATCCAGGTGGGCCGGGCAAGGTGTCGGGGCTGTCGTCGGGCAACACGGCTGCCCTAAGAGCTGCCTTCTGGATGAGTTTGGAAAAGCTGATGGACGAACTCTACTCATCTTACTCACAAGTTCGTCTAGATGATATAAAAATACTCAATTACTTGAATTACTCAAAATTACTCAAAAAATACTCACTCATTATGTATGCACGTGTAGCCACCACATCATGCTCACACGCATGGCGTATGATAGTCTTCTAGTTTCAGTTAGAGAGCATTTGAACCAAGTCACCGCGTATTAGTAAATCGGGACATGGCGCTTATACCGACTGAGCTAACTGGCGGCCAAATGGTTTACTACTCACAAGGTTCTCCACTTACAAAAAGTTCTCTCTCGGAAGAGGGACCCAGTAACGCATGCCCTGCTTCTCGAACATTTGAAATCTAACGTGGTATTATATTTTATTATTATTATGCATAATTATTAAAATTATTATTGCTATGTGTAATTTATGGCTGATTGAGCGTATGCATGAATGAATGAATAAATAAATGATGAATGAAAAAACGAACGAACGAATGAATATGAATGAACTGATTGTTTAAATGTTTTATTATCTGCCAGGACTCCAACTACTCAAACTTACTGAAAAATTTCTGGCTTCAAATCACCAAACTTCTCTCAGATGAGTTCAACAAATCTGCGGAAAGTAGCTGATCAAAAAAGAAATTATTTACATCAATCAATAATTCTATTTAAAATTTTGCAGAAATTAATTAATTTTGAATTATTCATCCATCACTCCATCCATCGTTCACTTTAACTACCTTTCAGTTTTCTCAATTATCTATTTTTTGCTTATTATACCTAATGATTTCAGGATTACTTTTTAAAAGTGAGCTAAGAAATGACAAAAATTTGCAGACAGCCCATACCTAAAGCAGGCTCTAGAGGGCGAGTACCCCAAGCTTCTAAGGTTATTCAATGACCTTTGGAGACGCATAAACTCGCTCGGCGGTCACGTGACCTTTGACTCCACGTTGATTGGCGGGAGCGAAATCCTTGAAAATGGTGGTGTCGGTGAGAATGGTAAAATGGCCGATGAAGATTACGAGTCAGTTTTTCGGGCGTATTTTTAATTTTCAGCTCTTTGTTTGCTATCGCTTCATCATCTTACCTTCTTTCTTTCTCTTTTTTTCATCTGTTTTTTTTCTCTCCTCGTTTTTTTCTTTCTTTCATTCTCTCTCTCTCTTTATCCCTTTTTCTCCCCATTAAAATTTTTCACTTCACATGACACCATCTTCACTGACAGTCCCGAGAAGGAGTTGATAGACTGTGCGAATCAGTTTGAGACGACCTACCTATCCAAATCACTGTCTAGACTCTTTGATCCAATTAACATCGTCTTCTCGTCTAACTCTTCCAACATTCCGAATGATAACGATATCGAGGGAATCGTTAGAGCCATAAGTAGGTTGGTCGTTCAAGTGCTGTTGTTCAAGCTTATTCACGCTCATTATTTCCACCTTTTACTCATGCCGTTAAGATATTTTTGATGTATACGAATGAAACTTCTCCAAGTGAACTGGCAGTGTCTAGCTTCGACAGCAAGCTCTGCACGTCCATTGCGAGAAACGTCGGCAAGACAATCATCCTCACTTGCTCCAAGTTCGAGCAGCTGGTTAGTTTTTTCCGTTTTTTGGTTCATTCACATTTTTAATGACTCATTCAATCATTCACTCATTCATTCATTCACTCATTCATTCATTTATTTACTCATTCTTTCACTCACCCAGATAATGATTGGCGGCGAGGCCACTCAGGTCATAGGGCCGCCAACAGAGCCCCAAAAGTACAACGCCAACATTGCCAACTCTCTCTACAAGTTCTACCAGGCTTCTAATAAGGCTTGCAACCATCGCTAACTACAATTTATATTACATTTATATTTAACTGCATTAACTATAACATTTACTTCGTAATCAGTTTAATTATTCAATTAATTATGCAAATTAATCGTTCTGTTAAGCTAGTTAGTTAATTAAGTAGGCAATTCGGTGCCAATTAATTATGCTCATTTATGACCGCGTCTCAGGTATTTTCAAATATGCCCAGCCTACCTGCCCACGTGATTCAACATCTGAATGAAGTACTACAGGTGAGCTGTCAATCAATCAATCAATCAATCAATCAATCAATCAATCAAATTGTCAATCAAACAAACAGGGTGTGAACGACTTAATAGTGAACACCTATCAGCCATTGCTAACTTCAGTTGGAAGTGCCATTGAAGACATTCTACTCACCATGCATAATGAAGACTTTTCACAGTTTGTAACTTTTTGATTCATTGAATTAATTGGTTGATTGATTTATTGAGTTAATTGGTTGATTGGCTGGCTAGCTGATTGGTTGGGTCGTTAATGATTGATGATTGGTTGCCTAATTGATTGATCAGTTGGCTGGCTGAAAGATTGCTTGATTGATTGTTTGACTGACTGGCAAACCGACCAATTAATTAATTGAATGATTGATTAATTGACTGACATCCAATCACAGACCACTTCCAGCCGACAACGGTCAACAGCAGCAAGTATCATTGTACATGAAGGAACTCCAGCTGTTCATCTCAAGAGTTGCCGCTACCTACATATCACTCTATCAATGCGCTGACCTAATAATGCAAAGGTCACTTTTTTATTATTTTTATGTTGTTATTATTATTAATTTTCATTATTAAGCTGGTTTTATCTCACCGATCTAACTAACATTTTTATTTAACAGTGGTAGTATAAATAAGTAACGTTTGAACCGACGTGTGACATTTAACATTCAACTCATCTCTACAGCTTGAACCAGACGGCCAGACGATGTCTAGACTTGTTCGTGCGACACACCACCCTGATCTGGTACTTGGGCGAGGGAGGTAAAAGGAGGCTGGCCAATGATTATGCGCAGATTGAAGTGGCCGTTGGACCTCTTTGTAACAAGATGGCGGATTTGGGCCGGTCCTACAGGCTGGTTAGGACTGTTAGGTGAGCTAGTAACAAATAACAAATACTTATACGTAATTTCATTTTCTGATTTGTTAAAATTAGGATAATAAAATTAAATTCTCTTTTCTTTAATAGACCAATGTTGTTTCAAGCCCCGGAAACGATCGTCCAATCCCCTTCGCTTGGTGATAGCGTGCCAGTGAGTCTTGTCTTAAACATGCTTTTCTCCAGAGGCCACCCCAACTTACGCCCCGCCTACCAAGTTCGTTCGGGTGGGGTGAGAGGGTATGTAGGGTACTTCTTGGATGGGGTGGTAAAAGGTAGATAGGACACCTTTTGGGAGTACCTTATCTACTTTTAATTATTAACATTGTACTTCTGTTGGGTAAGCATTAAACAAAATGGGTAATAATAATAATAATAACAATTATCTCGACAAAATAACAACAGACTGCCGGCTGGAACTGCTCCAGATACAGTAAATGGTTGGATGATCATCCGAACGAAAAAGACAGACTTCACTTTATAAGGTGGTATGGCTGACCATCATGGTCATCGCCGTTATTATTATTATTCATTATCACTATCATTATTCCTTTTGTTTTTACATCTATATCCATAATTTTGTATTCTTTATAGTCAGATTTTTATAGTTAAATTAGTAGAATAAATTAATAATTAGTCTTTAACTCCACTTTTAAACTTGCACTAATCAGGGGTAGTTTGGAGTCGTACGCCCTGTCAATCACAAACAGGGGAGGAAAGGAGTTCGTGGCCATCTACCCCTACATGATCGAGTTGCTACAGAAAGGTCTAACTTCATTGTGAGAATATCACAAATGAATTGTTAACATTACGTCATGTTATATCATTGTGCAGTTAGTTACCTTTATTTAATTGTACCATCGTTTAAATATTTTTCTCGTTCTGTAGATGGTTTAGATTAATTGTTATTAGATATCTCAATTAACGAAGTAAAATTATTCATTTATTTATTTATTTCAAAAAATATATATATACAGGTACTGAAATAAAATATACCCGGTATTAGTTGATGATTTTAATACTATATTCATGTATATTCACATACACACACACACACACAATCGTAAAATCGTAATATTGGTTGATATAAACACAGCTATAATATAATGCCATACAAGTGTATCCATTAGCACTATTAATACACATTTTAGTAACTAGCTCAGGGTATATATATATATATATACATATATATATATATATATATAATTATAATTATATATGGTTGCATCAACCTACATTATCTCATCTTTGTATCGTTAAAACCGAAACGAGACGAAACAAGCGACTAAAAATAATCTCAAATTCATGGTAGACGCGCGTACGCAAATTGTTAGGTATATAGACACATGAAACATGCACGCACATACGATGTGTACAACATTCAGTAGTAAGTATGGTATTCGAGTCACCATCTAGAAATCAGTTGTATGGTATTCGAATCACCGTCTAGAAATCGTAATCATTTTTATTTCCGAAAGCGAAAAGAGGAGCTCTCTCTTGTTTCTGCCGGTCATCATCGCTATCTTCACTGACGCTCTCCTCGATCGTCATCGGCAGGTTGGTACTTGTTCTTTGGATGCTTCTCGTTCTCTGGTTAGGAATAGATCTCTCCTTACTTGTCGGTCTGTTGGATTCCGGAGATGTCCTGTTTGGAAAGCGGAAGGGTTCGTGATGGAATATGGATGGAGAACTTTCGCTGCGTTTTCTGCGGAAGTCTGATTTTGATTTGGAGATATCCCTCTCCATGATTTCCAGCCTATCCAGGTTGTGGTCCACTCGGAAACAGATGAGGTTGACCAGGTCGTTGAATAGTTGGTGCTTCTCTATGAATAAGTAGTGCCCGGCTCCATTGACCACCTGCAAATTTTCAAATCGACTTTGATGGCAAAGTGGCGAGTAACATCATCTGAAAATCCATTTCAAGTAAACATTTATTCGTAAAAAGTGTGTGTGCGAATGACAATGCTCGTAATATTCAACTAAAACTGTTACTAAAAAATAAAAGCGCTACAAAATTGACCTCCCACATCTGCCTCTGTTATATAAACTTTGATAGAATTCGCCTAGAAACGAGATGCCAACCGATCAATGAACGACAACAAACCTGAATGTCCACATAGGAGCCCTCTCTCAGTGCTTTAATCTGGTGGCCCAGATTGTGACCTATATAGTTCGACCTTGATCCTATTATGAAGGTCATCGGTAAAGTACGGCAGAGGGAATTTATGCGGAAAAAGATCGGGTGACGAGCCGACCCGGAATGATTGGAAAGTTCAAAAAAGGCCGTCTCCCCTCTGAATTAATAAAAAAAATTTACAAAATCAAAATAAAATAAATATAAACGAATAAGTACAAGTATAGATGAGTATATACAAGTATAAATACAAGTATATATGAGTATTTGTTCATCTGTCTACGCAAATATGTACCCATATATGACATTTTGTTACAATTCTTCAGTAGAAATAACTCGAGAATAAAGTGGATTAATTTGAAGTTTTTACAAAAAGTAAAAAAATTTTTCGTCTATGTGAAAGTACAGTCAAAAATTCATCTGGCAGCTATCAAAGTCACTGGCGGTGAATGATTAAAAACGTGAACAACTAATCTAAAAATGAAATTTGAAACGTTTTGTATGGAGTTCTGTCCTTTGAAGATGAAGTCTTTGAAACGTTTGACAAGTAACAAAACGACATACATGTAAAAATTAGTCTGCATTAAGTTGACATTCATTGTAGCATGGCACTATTAATTCATTTATTTTAACATCATAAAAGGACTAGCATTAGTAAATTGCAGGAGATTACAACTGATTACTTTCACTTCTACATCCTAACTAATTAAATCAGCAAGAAAAAAATCTTAAAAAATTAGCTGAAAACAAAGGTATAAACGTACGTTGGAGTGCAAATACCATTCCAGTAGAAGAGGTATTGAGCTACTGTGTCCTTGTCCGCTATGCCAGCAAACTTTTCAAGCAGGTCACTTCGAAATTTTTTTATGATGTCAATTCCTTGATAAATGAGAAATAAAATTTGACAAACGCTATTCTTTTGTTATCAGTTAAAAGAATGATTAACTTTAAGATTAAGTAAAAATACTGGTTAAGATGAAATACAATAAAAAAAACAAAGCTTAGATAAGGTACTAGTAAAATAAAAGTTTGTAGTTAAGACTGACCCCAGCCAGGACCAGCAAATCTCAAAAGTGAATACTGATTAAGAAACTGTATGAAGAATGCCGTCATCTTGATGGAGTTACTGAGAGGAAACTTTGGAGCAGCAGATGAGACATCAAACTTTTTGTACTGTTTGGAATCCACCTCAAAACCCCAGGGCTCAACAAAAATAACATGTGCAACATGCTCTGGGTATCTTGATACATAAAGGAAGGCCACATAAGCCCCAAATCCGTGTCCTGAAATTTTTAAACTTAAATAAATGTTTGCACAGATATATGTTAAATAAACTTTGAAAATGACTCAACTGAATGATTCAGTGAAGAAAAATCAAGCTAAATCAAGAAAATTTCAACTTATGAACAAATTTAAACCTAATAAAATAAACCTATCCAACTTCATTTCAGCCCTCCATGCCTCCAAAAACTTGGCAAACTCTAATTCAATATTTGTTGGACAGGTACTGAAAGCCATCCTCGAACTTCTACCAAACCCCAGCATGTCAATGGCATAGACAGGCCTAGAAGATGATAACTCACCCAGATTGAGCGACCAGAAGCTTGCTCCATACCCCAAACTGTGCAAGAGAACAAGTGGAATTTCACTAGAGTTTTTACTTTTCACTGATATTGTCCATATCTTCAATCTGCCTCTGCCCAATGTGATGTCTTGTGCTGTTTTTACATGGTCAGGTGGTGATAAACCTAGAAAAGAGAAAAAATATATAAATGAAAGTTCAGAAAATTATATTAATTTCTATAGAATTTGTTGAACTTCAAGTTTGAGGTTTTGAAAATTTTAAAGTGTTGCACCTGTCTGCATTGTATCCAACAAATAACTTAACATTATTATTCATACAAAACACTTGAAAAAACACTTATACACATATTTCAAGCTCTGACATTAATAACATCAACCCATTTTAGGCCAACACAAACACACTATGCAATTTGGTCCTTAATTTTTCGGACATGAATATGAAATGAATAGAGCAAAAGGTTTATTTTATATATAGCTATATTAGATATAACATACATCCAAAGTGTATAACTGATTTCAAGTTTTAAGCAAATTATAAATTAAATGAATGATTTAAAAAAATTAAATTACATCTAAGCAGTTTCTCTTCAGATCTTCTCAAAGATTTAAAATCTTCAAAACCAAAAAACTTTCGAAGAATGTTGGTGAACCTAGAAAAAAAGTTGAAATAATAAGATAGAATATAAGTAACAATTATTTTTTATCTATGTCATGACATGACTAATAAAATTATGTCGAAATAGAAAATGGTTTTAAAAAAATGAGAAAAACACCACATCACATATGTTCCTTTCTAAATATAATCTGAAAAAATAAAGTCTAGACTTTAGTCTCATGTGGCTGAAAATTGAAAACAAGCGCATTTCATTCACTAATTTTTAATTGAAACAAACAAGCAAAGTTCACTTAAATTTAAATCTGTGACCAAAAAAAATATAAAAATTAAATTAAAAAATGAACTAAAAAGGTCAAAATACCATTTCCATGGATTTTTAATGAATATATGATAAAAGTTATTAAACGTGAAAATAAAAGTTAAAATCCTAAAACAAAGGACCATAATAATTTTCACTAATTCACTAAAATAAAGCCCCCAGTTTAATTTAAATTAAAACACTTGAACATTGGAATTTCAACGTCGATGGAATCCACTTTTAAACTTTATAATATCAGTGATGAGTGTGTTTGAAAAAAAAATAGAAAATAAAAATGTCATCCTTCCAATCATTCTTGTTAAATTCTTTGAAATATCCAAAAAATATGCCTAAAAAATTTTAAATAAAACTAGGTTGTTGTACTTTTTATATTTTAAATGCGTTTTAGCATAACTCTATTTTGTTCATTTTGGTGAAATGGCATCTAATATGTCATATATATGGGTTACATGGGTACATACTTAATGTTATATGTGTATATGCAGTATATCTATTTGATTTATAACTGGTGATATATCCATTTATCTTATATATAAGAAGGCAAAACCATTTAATGTTGGAAAACCAGACTAGGGTGGAACGATATTCCAATAAATAATTATTTAAATAATTAAATGTATATTCAATTAATTGATTAATTAGTGATTGATCGAAGGTATTAATTAACTAATTTAGTTCGCTATCTGATCGTTTTTTTTAGAAAAGAGAAGTGCGTCTGTGCTTGTTATGTATGGTATGCTGGTGTAAATTTCTGAAGATAACACGTTGTTCCGTTTTCACGAGAAAAATTATGAAGAAGTTGTTCTGAAGAGCAATTAAGAAAACTTAGGCCAAACAATTGCACGCACACACACACACACACACAAAACAAGCATACAAAAAATCTCATACAAATACATACAAATCTATATACATACATACACTTATACGCACATAAGTACAAACAAACCTATATAGAAAAACAAAAAAAACATCACACACACACACACACACACACACACATACACAAACATACATACACACACATACACATACATACATACACACACCACATACACACAGACAAACACACAAACCCACACACACAAATAAAAAAATACGAACAAGATCATTAATTAGCAATGGAACGCATTGATAACTGTCTTCTTCAAATGATTAGGGGTATCAAATGTATAGTATTATTATCATTTGTGTTATGATTATTATTATTATTATCATCATCATCATCATCATCTGTCGCTGAATTGGTAAATAATGTGGTTTTAAGCTGCTTCTATATCAAATTTTTATGAAAAGAAAAACTCAGTCTAAAAAATAAATACAAATATGTGTGTCTGTATGTGCACGCACTCACGCGTGTGTGTATGTGTGTGTGTGTAAGTACACACATATATGTGTATCCGGTGGGATTGTTGTAATTATTATTAATTATTATTATAATCAATTAATTAATTTATTATTATTATTAATAATTACTTTATTGTTTATGGGAATAATTAAAATGGTGATTGAATGAATATTTTAATGAAATCCAAACCACAAGAAGAAGAAGAAGAAGAACAACAACAACAACCACCACAAATTTGATTAAACAATAAATAAATAAATAATACAACAACAACAACAACAAAAATATTTAAAGTAATAATTATTATTATTATTACAATAATAAAAATAATAATAACACCAAAAATGACAAAATTTTTAAGCTAAAAAGCTCAGCACGAAAAAAGCCATCAGCGACCGGAATAATAATAACAATAATAAGAAGAAGAACAATAATAATAATAATTAGAAGAAGAAGAACAACGACAACAACCACCACCACAACAACAATAATAATCATAACAACTGTAATAATCACAGCAATAATAAAAACTAATTAATATAATGGCCCAAATATTAGTCCTTATTTAGCCCAATTTTTTGAGTTACTGAATTTTAAATATTTAAGAGTCTTTACAATGAAGAGGACATTTTTTTTGCGATCTGTTGATTAACGGTGATAAATAATTATAACGAAATTAGGATAATTAATACCGAGACGAGACGGGAGTTGACGAGACAAAACGAAACGAGATATATGGAATTATATATATATATATATATATATGTGTGTGTGTGTGTGTGTGTGTGTGTGTGTGTGTGTGTGTGTGTGTGTGTGTAAATCTGTGTGTGTGCGAGTATGAATTTAATGAAGAAATTGGTGTGCGTGTGTGCGTGAGTGTGTGTGTGTGTGTGTGTGTGAATAAACAAAACTGTTTAGTGGTTAAAAATGTCTTATGAAATTTATTGCTCTTGGAAAGATAACGAAAAAAAAGATAGAGTTGTCATGTTGCTTAAAATATGGGTAAATAAAATAAGAGCAATAGTAATAGTATTACTACAGCTACTACTACTACTACTACTACTTCTACTACAGCAGCTACCACAGTTACTACTACTACCTATATTATTATTAACAAAACGTGCAGCCACAACAACAAAATAAGTAAAAAAAATTATAAAAATAATAATAATAATAATAACATCAACAACAGCAACAACAACAATAATAATAATAATAACAATAACAATGACATTAATTAAAATTGCAACTTTTGGTACTTATAGTATATAACCACTTTAATAATAACAATAAAAGTTGTTATTATTATCGTTGTTATTATTGTTATTATTAGTGGTAGTAGTAATAATAGTAGTAGCAGCAGTAATAGTAGCAACCGTAGTAGTAATAATAGTAACAGTATTACATTAAATCTTATTTTTGTATGGTATCGAAAAAAAATCTTCAATCTTTCATTTTTTTTGGCTTTTTTCTTAGTATGCTGCATTCGTTTCACCTCGTTGTCACACGCGCGCACACGCACACACACAAACACGCACACAAACACGCACACAAACACGCACACATGAGATTTTGACAAAATAACAGAAATATGAGGCAGGTAAATAAATCTTCAATCTCAACACACACGCGCACACACAAAATGTTCTGAATCATCGCCACAATTTTGTTAATACACTTTTATTGTATCTACTTACTACATATAACTAATACTAGTGCTATTACTACTACTACTACTACTACTACAACTACTACTACCACTACTGCTACCACTACTGCTTCCACTACTACTACCACTACTGCTACCACTACCACCACAAAACTACTACTACTACAACTGTTACTACTTTTAGAAACAAACAAACAACAACACAACAATCGCACCATTAGTCAACACAAATATATGGCATATTTGGAATCACTCAATATAGTAACGCATTGGAAATATATATATGTGTATAAATATAAATATAATTATAAATAACTATAATATAAATATAATTATAAATCAACATCGTATATATATAAATATATAGATTATATATATATATATATATATATATATATATATATGTGTGTGTGTGTTTGTGTGTGTGTGTACATACATATCGTTATTTAAATTTTATTGAGACGCAGTAACCAGAACAGACACACAAACACACATATCATATGTGTGTGAATGTATGTTTTGTTCATGTATATATATATATATATATATATATATATGTATGTATGTATGTATGTATGTATGTATGTATGTATGTATGTATGTATGTATGTATGTATGTATGTATGTATGTATGTATGTATGTATGTATGTATGTATGTATGTATGTATGTATGTATGTATGTATGTATGTATGTATGTATGTATGTATGTATGTATGTATGTATGTATGTATGTATGTATGTATGTATGT
>NW_008704501.1:7011181-7013676 GCF_000326865.2 Helobdella robusta
TACAATATTTTTTGAAATTTAAATTATTATTATTATTAATATTATTATTGTCATTGTTATTACCATTACCATTATTAATACCACCATTATTACTGCTATTATTACTATCATTATCACTACCATTATTACCATTATTATTACCCCGATTATTATTATCACCACTATTATCATTACTACCAACATTATTATTACTATTATTATTATCACCATTATTATCATTATTAATAATATTATTATTATAATTACACGTAGAAGAAACATTCGAAGAAAATTTATCATTAAAACAAATACACAAACTCAGATCATCAGTAATCAATTCATCATTCAATTTAATAGCAAAAAATGTCGGTATTTTTTTAACACCCATACAAAATTCCAATAAATTCCAAGTTTTTTTTATCATTGCTTTTAACTTTATTAAACAAAAAATAATAATGCATGTGTTCCGAAACCTTACATAACTTTGAAAATAAATTCTTATATTTAATATATTTCAAACGGTCAAAAGATGATTTTGATTTTAAAAAGTTTTTATATAAAATATTTTTAGTCTTTAATGAAGTAATTAAACCATTGGTAATCCAAGGTTGCTTTCTTTTTTGTTTCAAAGGTAATGATGTGTAACAGTATTGCAAAATAGCATTTTTTAAAACACTGGTAAAAATGAAAATGCTTTATCGGTATCAAAACAATTATATAACGGATTCCAGTCAAAACTTGTAAGGTATATATTTAATTTACAAATATTATTCGAGCAAAAATTAAAGGTTGGAATAAAAGTATTTGAAGATATTAGAGAGGTAGAAATTTTAGATGCAGTAAAGATCGGAAAATGATCGGATAAAGAAGAACAGATTACACCAGATTTGTGGGGAGATAAATTGTTAGTAAAAATATAATCAATTAAGGAAGAAGTAGTGGTAGTCACACGAGTAGGAATATTAATTAATGGATACAAATTAAAGGAGTTCATTAGATAAATTAATTCATTACTGGCATTATTGCTAATTGCATTGATATTGAAGTCTCCTAGGATATAGACATATTTGCTTGATTTAGAAATTTTTAAAAGTAAACATGTAAAATCATTTAGAAATAAGTTTAGGTCAGTATTAGGGGGACGATAAATAACATAAATTAAGTAATTATGACATTCGATATTTAACAATTCAACAATTAACAATTCAAAAGTACGTGAAAAATAGACAAGGTCATCACGAACAACATATTTTAAAAAGTTTGATATAAATATACCAACACCGCCACCAGTAGAGGAGACACGATTTTTTGATAAAAAGTTATAACCTGGTAAATTAATTAATTTATCGTTGGTGTTACTAAGCCAAGTTTCTGAGACACAGATTAAAGAAAAGCAATTATTGCACTCTTGAAGGAGGGCATCAAGTTCAGACATTTTATTGTAAAGACTTCGGCTGTTTATATGTATCATTGCGAAATAATGAGGAAAGTTGATGAACTGGTTAACTTCTTCTGGTAAATGGAGGAGACAGTGGTTGAAGATACTGTTAAAGATATTTAAATCCGGATCAATAAAATTTAAAGATATATTTTTATCACTGATGTCATTGTTATTTCAATGCAGTTCACGATCAAACGAGAAAGTAGAATTTGAGTTAGGCATTTTTAGGCCAGTTGTCTTCATTCATCACTTTATCAAAATCTGTTTCGAGAAACACAATTCTGAATGCTGCGCTGGTTTTGGTTTCATTAGTTTGAGAAGAGTTGTTGTTAGTATTGTTATTATTATTGTATGATGAACTTTTTTTATTAAAAATTGATTTCGTAAGAGGAATACATGATATAGCTTTTACATCAATTGCTTTCAAATGATTGATGAGATCTTCAGATGTGCATTGGTCCAACTTGCCGACGTAGACTAGTTTTTTACGTGGTTCAGTCTTCATCGACCTTAAGGTTGTTGAGCAGTTAGTTTTTTTGCCAATTACTTTTTTAGTTTGTTGTATTTGTTGTTGACGTTGGACAGCTGAAGGAATTTCTGGTTTAATCTTAACTGAAGGTAATGCTCTAGATTTTATTTTATTTTTACTCCGTTGAACTAACGTAAAGTTATCATCATTCAAGTTATCATCACTTTGCACATCATTATTAGCTCTATCGGCCCATGAAAATTTTACAGTATTTGTTGGCGTTTTTATTACTTCATTGCCTAGAGTAACATTTTTGTTCGTATATTTATTCGAATTAGCGTCATTCAATGCTCGAGGCAAACTGTTACTATCTTTAGTATTTTCTGCAGAAATTAACGTTTTATCATAATTGGGCTTTAGTGAATTCAACTTTTCGTTCAACTGGAATATTTGTTTGTTGAACGAATCCACCTGTGTCAATTGTTTTTTACAACTTTCAAACGTATCCAACAAACACACCTGCTGTTTAGCTAACATTCCACTAATTTCATTCCGTAGATTTTCAAAATTAATTTTAATTATATTTTCCAATTTAGGAACTCTTTC
>NW_008704501.1:7051538-7055846 GCF_000326865.2 Helobdella robusta
AGAACATTGAAGAAGTGAGGATCGCACGTGTATATATTCATTCGATCGGAAATAATTATTATGAATTTGTCGAAATAATAACAATAATAATAATTATTATTATTATAAATATTTTTAACTGTAATTATTATTACAATTATTGTTATTGTTATGATCGTAACCAATTACAAGTATGTCTATATAAGCATCATAAGGCTATTAGACATTTAACATAAATTGTTTTTTGATGACAACAAGAATAGCAATTACAACAACAACAACAACAAAAAAAACAAAACAACAACAACAACAAAACAACAACAATAACAATAATAATAATAATTATTATAATAATAATGATAACAATATTAGAATAAAAGTAGTAATATTGATGACGATTTAGTATTCAGAGGATTACTCATCCAAATTGCATTACGAATACAGGTTTGCTTAATTTAAACTACGCTCGCTCTGAAGTCAGTAGTAGTAGTGGTGGTAACTACAACAGCAGCAGCAGCAGTAGTTGTAGTCGTTGATAATTTATTATTGTTATTATTATTATTATTATAAAAAAACTATGAAAATGAAATGGAAAGCATTGAGTTGTTTGTCGTTCGTTATGCCATGCTATGGGCGTCTGTGCCTTGACATTATTATTATTAACATTATTATTATTTTATTTTATGGCTGTTTTTATTATTATTATTATTTATTATCGTTACTATAATTATCATAATTTGTGGTTAACATAGAAGAGTTAGAACTGCGTGCTAGCCTGTCATTCAATAAGAAAATTTGTTTTCACACAATGATTCTTTTATAATAATAACAATGATGATGATGATGATGATGATGATGATGATGAGGAGGAGGAGGAGGAGGAGGATGATGATGAGGATGATGCTGATGATGATATAACAATAATAATAATAATAATAATAATAACATAATTTGAATGGTAGTAGAATACAAACTGATGCAAAAATTATTTTTCGAAAATTTCTCGTTCCCCTCAAACGCTTTTATATCAAGTATTCAAAGATATTTTAACGACCAAACGTTAAAGGAATGTCTTAGTTATATTTTGTATTTCTCTCTCTGTCTCTCTCTCTTTTTCATAAAATGATCTCTTAGTTATGTCTTTTATTTCTCTCTCTCTCTCTCTCTCTCTCTCACTTCGTTATGTCTTTATTTCTCTCTCTCTCTCTCTCTCTTTCTTTCTTTTTTATATTCATAAAATGATGAACAATCAACAGAGTTTAGAGAATAAATAACAACACTAATCCTTTTCCTACTCTAATGTTTATGTAATTTTTGTTATTTCTATTCTTGTTGTTATCATCTGACTATCAGCGTCTAGAAATGCCTCAATGATAAATAAGTGTTTCGGAGATTCATTCGTTCGTTCGTTGTTTCGTTCGTCGTTCGTTCGTTCATTCATTCATTAACTAATTCATTCATTCATTAACTAATTCATTCATCTATCCATCCATTCATGTATGTATGTGCGTGTGTGCAAACATAAATATTTTTATTATTTTTGATTTCATTATTATTATTGTTTATTATTAATCTTATTATTATTATTTTATCCCAACTTGCCTGCACTGTGGAATTCCCATAGTAATAATCATCTCGAGAACAGCTGAAACATTTGACATACTGATCTGAGATACTGAGACAATTAATGGACTCATTAATATTCATGAGCCTACCGGATAACGTCGGCCAATAAGATTTGAGTTTACAGTTTGATATCGGCCAATAGGAGCTCGGCATTTAAAGTGTGTCAGGTTTTTTTATGAATGGGTTTTTTATGAATAAAATTGCAATTGTAGAAATAGTAGTAGTAGAAATAACATCAAGTAGTTTTAGTAACAGCAGCAGCTGCAATAGCGGCAGTAGAAGCAGCAGCAGTAATAAAAGCGGCCACAAACTGTAGTACTACTACTACTACTGTTTGTGGCCGTTGCCGCTACTACTACAACTACAAGTAGTAATAACCACAGTACTACTCAGTACTAAGAAAAAAATTCTTTTTCAAATTTTTTTTTGGAAATTTAAAGTGTTACAAAAATGTTGCCACTGCTAAACCTATTTCTCAAGTTAACCTTTGAAATTTACTTACACTGTTCGTCAGTATTTTGGGTTATATGGTATAATATGTATGGTAGGATATGAAACTGGTGCTCTAATTATGCTTGTGATTACAAAAGTCATTCGTTTAAAATAAATATATAAATATAAATATAAAAAGTAAAAAGACAATGACATCATCTTTGTCGTCATCATCGTCATCAAGTTTGAGATTGTAAAAATTGTGAATTACTCTTTCGAAGCAACGAAACGATGATGATGACGACGACGACGATGATAAGATATCAGTACTAGTAGTAGTATCTTTATAGGCACATGAATATTAATGTGGCGAGATAAAAAAAAAACTGTCGTAATTCCCAGAGTTATTTTTGTTAAATTTTTTTATTGTGTGAGTGAATGAAAGTTTTTTTATTTTTTTTTATTATTTATTTATTTACTTATTTATTTTTTTCCTCCTTATTATCATCGTCGTCGTCATCATCGTCTTCATGTTAAACATTCATCTTCATTATTCACACACTCCTCCTTCATTCATCACTATCTTTCTTTCCATCAGACTTCCTCATTCATGTAATCATCATCACCGTCTTTCTATCAAAACGCAAAACTATTTCTCTCTCTCCGATCTTTTATTCTTTTTCTCCAGTTCTCTCTCTTAATCTCTCACTCTCTCTCCTATCTTTTTTTCTATCTAGTATCTAGTTCTCTCTCTCTCTTTCTCTCCTATCTTTCTCTCCTATCTTTTTTTCTCTAGTTTACATTCTATCTTTTTTATTTTTTTCCCTCTAGTTTTCGTTCTCTCTCTCTCTCTCTCTTGCTTTCTTACGCGAGCCAGTAAAAATAGAAGTAAGAAAAAAAATTAACGAAGATTAATTGAAATAAAAAAAATTGGTGAGATAAGCAAGAAGATAGGGAGAGAAAGAGAGGAAGAGTAAAAAAGAGAAAAGGGGACAGAGAGAGAGAGAGAGAGAGAGAGAGAAAGAGAGAGAGAGAAGGAGAGTAAGATTGAGGTATTTAAAGAAAGGCAAAAACGCTCGGGCTTATGTGTTAACATTTTTTGTGTCATCTGCGTAAGATAAATTTTATTATATTTATATTTTATTGTTTGTTCATTCATTCTTTCTTTCTTTCATCATTCATCCCATTCATTCATTCATTCATCCCATTCATTCATTCATTTGTTTATTTTAATTATTTTAAAATCAACTAGTAATAGCTTTAACAAATTTAATTATTATTAATACTACCGCCACCACCACCACCACCACTACTACTACTACTACTACTACTACTACTACTACTACTACTACTACTACTACTACTACTACTACTACTACTACTACTATTTCTACTACTACTACAAATAAATATAACATTGAAAATGGTATAATAATAACAACAATAATAATATAAATTAATATAATAATTATATTAATAATAATGATTATTTATTACTGTCTTAATAGCATGCCTCGTGTGGTTCCAGACCAATTGGAGAAGTATGACAATGATGATTTCTTCAAGAAGATAAAAACCAACTGCGAGGTTTGCTATTAGTATTGTTGTTGTTGTTGTTGCTGTTGTAGTCGTTATTATTATTATTATTGCTATTGTTGTTTTAGTTATTGTTGTTGTTGTTGTTGTGTTATCTATTTATAACCTTCTCAAATACACCATCATTTTCATTAACTTTCATCCTCTTCACAATCATTTTCGTCATCATCTTCTTCTTCATCATCATCTTCTTCATCATCATCTTCTTCTTCATCATCATCTTCTTCATCATCATTTTCTTCTTCATCATCATCATCTTCTTCTTCTTCTTCTTCTTCTTCTTCTTCTTCTTCGTCATCATCATCGTCGTCGTCACCATCATCTTCATCATCATCATCATCAGATTCGCTACGTCGGAACGAAGGATGGAAATTTGGATGAGAAACGGCGCTCCCTGATCGAGTGTTGCAGGATGAAAAAGATTGAAATAGTAAGAATAAAAATAATATAATAATAATAATATTTATTATTATTTTTATTATTTCTTTTAGGTTTATATTTATATAATTAATAATTATTTTTAAAAAAATTTTCTCAAATATCACAAATATTGCTTAACAACGACAACAACAACAACAACAACAATGGGATTAAATTAACAAAAAACATCAATAACATCAACAGAAACATCAAAAACATTTACAATAACAACATCAATAACGTCATGAAAAAAAA
>NW_008704501.1:7056712-7062563 GCF_000326865.2 Helobdella robusta
TAATGAATAGTAGGTTCATACTAAATGGCGTATGCGTTTGCTTCGATGGATGGATGGATCTAAAAACCATGACAGGAATGGGCAAAATATCGTTCGACATAGAAACCGCCAAGGTTCGATATTCGGTTATAATTATAATAATTATTATTATAATTATTATTCATTATGATGGTGATGATGATAGTGATAGTAATGTTGATGGTGATAAAAGTTGATGACGACGCTAATGATAAAGATGCACGTACAATGAATAAACCATTTTTAGCCTATGTAGTTATAGTAAGATTTTTACATCAATTTTGATGATGACGTAATGAATGTGATGACGTCTTCGATCACGTGATTAGATCGAGAACGATCTATTGGAGGAGCAGATAAGGCAGTACAATCAACAAAAGCATCAACAAATTCCTAGTAGCAACATTCCAAGTTTATTGCAACAACAACAACAACAAGCAGCTTTCCAACAACATCAACAACACCACAAATCATCGCCACACTTACAGCTACAATTGCACCAGCAGCCACACCAGCACAAACATCATCCTCATCGTCAAGATGAAATTCAACAGGAAAAATTACAAAAACATCAACAATTAAATAGTTATTTTCAGTTAGAACAACAACAACAACAACTTCAGCAGCAGCAGCAGCAACTACAGCAGCAACAGCAGCAGCAACACCCGTATCCTTCCTTTCATCATCAGCCACAAGACAAACTACACACTTTCTCAAAAGAAAGCTCAACTGAAGATGTTCTTCTAAGGTCGCCCTTTCAGTTTCTACCCGAGTGTTTACATCAGCAGCAGCAGCAACAACAACAACATCAACAGCAACAACAACAGCAACAACAACAGCAACAACAACAGCAACAACAACAGCAACAACAACAGCAACAACAACAGCAGCAACAACAACAACTGCATCATCATTACGAAAACGTTACAATGGAACCGATAGACAACTTATCTTTCTACTTTTTTTACTATCAGCAACAACTTCAACAACAACAGCACAAATGGTTACTTTTGCAGCAGCAGCAACAACAACAACAGTTACCTCATTACGACCAGCAACATCATCAGCAGCAGCAGCAGCAGCAAAGAACCAGCGAACGATTTGAAATGTTGACAATAGATGACGAAATGATGTCGCCAAAAGAACAACAACAACAACGTCAACAATTGAAGCAACAACAACATCATCATCAACTAATACAACATCTACATGAAAAAGATCTTGAGCGACAACAGTATTTAAATGAACAACATCTACAACAGATTCAACAGCAACATCAACAACATCCAAAGCACCAAGATATATGTCATCATCAACAACTACTACAACTACAAAATCAAAGGCAGCAACAGCAGCAGCAACAGCAGCCACAACAGCAGCAACAACATCAAAATAAACATCAACAATTCGCACTGGACAATGATTCACAACATCGCCATTTACCATCGCTACAACAGCTTCTTTCGCAGCAAGGCCAACAGGATGAGACTCAGCAACAACAATCGCAACCGCAACAACAACCGCAACAACCGCAACAACAACCGCAACAACAACCGCAACAACAACCACAACAACAACCACAACAGCCCCAACGGCACTGGAAAAAATTAAGAATTAGACAGCTTTCTGAACCTTCTTCGACAACAACAACAGCATTAACAAATTCTGCTAACGCGTCAACATCATTAACAACAACGACAACAACATCAACATTAAGTTCATCATCAGCAGCAGCAGCTTCAATAGCAACTACCAACACATCAACACTAGCAATCGCACCGACAGTGGCCACAGCAACGACATTAAAGACTACGAAATCAGCAGCAGAATTGTTTGATGACATGGAAATGGAACATAGAACAAAGTTGAAGAAATCTCTGTCTACACCAGTACAGCAACATCATCAACAACAACAGCTACAACATCAACAACACAAAAAACAGCAAAGACTTTTCAAAAGATTCTCTCCTCCACACAGGATTTCAAGATACTCTCTATCTTCTGGTTTTGAGCCGAGGACAAAGCAATACTCATACCAAAAACAACAACAACAGCAACAGCAACAACAGCAACAGCAACAACAACAACAGCAACAACAACAACAGCAACAACAACAACAGCAGCAACAACAACAACAGCCACAGCAGAAACAACAATTCCTACATCGAACTCTACAACGAACGGACCAGCCACATTCGCAGCAAGAGTCGCAACAGCAGCAGCAACAACAACAGCTAACGCCAACTCAGGCAGCTCTCAATTTAGATTTGCAGGCAGCTACGTGGCTCGTCAACATGAAACAGAATAAAGAAATGTCACTCTAGCGAGCCGATTGAAAATCATTCTTAATTTTTACAAACATATTTTAAAAACAGCTTAGAAGCACTCTTGCTAATAAACATGAAAATAAACCTTCCTACAAATATTCTAACCATATTAAAACGATCTATGAACAAATTATGCACTCTTCATTGGCTTAAACTTCTCTAAACATCTCAAAATTTACAATATAAACGATAATTTTTTTAGTTTGTATTTGAAAAATTTGAAACATAATGCCTTACGAAGCTCAAAACAACTTAGCAAATGTATCCATAACATTTTGTGTGTAAGTGTGTGTACGCATATGTGTGTAACCGTTTGAAAAACCATTTTATATTGTCTTGCTCAAAATATTTTACAAATTTTTAAAGATTTTTATCAAATTTTTATGAATTTTCCAAATCAAATAAATTAAATTAATATTTCTCGTATGTATTTTACGTATGTTTATGTGTGTTCGTGTAAGTTTAGGTACGTTTATGTATGTTTATTTTAATCAAATTCGTTTATACACATTCACATGCTTCTTATACACGACTGTTTTTTATACATGCATCTTACACAAATAATTTTCTATATAATGCATTTTTATGTGAATGTTTGTTTATACAACTTCTATTTTGTGAACAAAATTATTTTAGTGCAATAAATTTTTTGATAAAGTGGGATAAAAAAATTTGAATTTTAAAAACTCTTCAAGCTTTAAATTTGTCAAAATTATCCCAAAAAGGCAACATCTCATACTCATTTTCAAATCAAAAGTTTTGCCATAAAACTTGTAATGTTCACACCACACGACTCGCGCGCACACGCCACACACACGCCACAGAACGCACACACACACGCCACACACAAACACACACCATAATCTTTGACTTCTTAATGAGATTGTATTGAAACATCACTGAAGCTAGATGCTACCATCCTAAAATCTGTCTAAGCTAAAATTTGAGGATTGCTGGCTAAGAAAAACAACACTAACAACAACAACAACTGTGATAACAACAACGACAACAACGACAACATTAATAATAATAACAATTATTTCAAGATAGCCTCTTTAATGTTACAAATATTGACGACGTGATGTCATTCTGTTTGAAGATGGCAGGCTCATGAAAAATTCTCAGTTCATATTCTTTTTTTTTGAAAATTAAAAAAATTTATCTAATTAAATTTAATTTCATATAAAATTTAAAAAGTACATATAAATAATGTTCAATTTTTTTTCGTGGTTAGTTTATAGTAGGTGAAAGTAACACACAGGTATGTGTGTAAGTAAATGTGTTGCACCACATGTGGTTTTTGAGTATGCATGTGTGTTTGTGTGCGTGTGTGTGTGCGGTGCTTGTATGCATTTGTTGGTGTAATTGTATGAATGTGTGTACTTTTATTTTTATGTATGTTTGTATCCCTTTGCGTATGTGTTTATGTGTGTGTCCTTGGATTTATGTTTAAGTTTGTTTGTGGTGTGTGTGTGAATGTGCGTGCGTGTATGTTATTAGGTAAGATGGTTAAACAATCATTCACTTGTTACGCGTGAAACTGGTTACTAATGGAAAGAGATAATGTGGTGTAGTAATGATGATAATGATGATCAATGTTGCCATAATAATGATGATAGTGGTGATGATGATGATGAAGAAGATGATAATGAAAGTAAACTACTACTATTACAACAACAACAACAACTACTACTACTACTACTACTACTTTACTACTACCACTACTTCTATTACTATTACTACTACTACCACTACTACTACCACTACTCTACTGCTACTACTACTACTACTGCTACTACCACTACTACTACTACTACTACTACTACTGCCTCTACTACTAACACACATCTTTTATCCTTTTATTATTAGCCCAGTTCTACATTTGCCATTAAGAAAGCATCTTCTTCCGTCCTATCGATCGAAGCATGTTAATAAAACTTATTATTGTTATTATTATTTATCTTATTATTATTGTTATTGTTGCTGTTGTTGTTGTTGTTTTTGTTGTTTGGGTGTTTCTATTGAATTTTTTAGAAAATGTTTCAAGATTGATCGATAGCAATAAATATGGAATGATTAACTAATTTTAACGATGATGATGATGACGACGACGACGATGATGGTGGTAACAGAAATATAGAAAAATAATAACAACAACAACAACAACAACAACAACAACAACAACAATAATAATGATAATGATAATGACGACAATGTCGAAATCGTAAATATTGCTTTTTCTAAAAAGAATCACAGAATAGTATAAGCAAAAGTCTCAAACTCTAAATCATACACAGCGCGGACAAAAAAGCTAAACAAAAATATAATGATAAAAATGAAATTAATAATAATAATAACAATGATAATAATAATAATAATTAAAACTCTTTTATTATCAATAAATCAATAGGGGAAATGAAATAAAAATAAAATAGAATTTCATTGGTACAGTATGGTCATTATCTAGGATAAGGGCTCGAGGTAGTTTATTTAAAAATGGTTATACAGTTCTCCTTTCGCAATAATAATAATAATAATAATAATAATAATAATAATAATAATAATAATAGTAATAATAATAATAATTATTATTATTATTGTTATTATTATTGAGAGGAAAAAGTTAAAAAAACTGAATAAAACCAATAATTACATACCTGTAAAAAAGATGAAAAAATTAAGCTGCTCGTAAATCAACGAGTAGCAAGTACAGTTGATGAAAACAGAATGCAGCCACGAGAACAAACGGAAATGACGTCAGCATATGAGTACGTGACGCATGGAAGGTACAAGAGGGAAATGGAACGCGCTGTGACTGAGTTGTGTAATTTGTTTGGTGTGACGATGGTGATGATGCTGCTGGAGGTGGTGATGATGATGGTGAAGATAATGATAATGATGATGGTACTGGTGATGATGATGGTGAAGATAATGATAATGATGATGGTGAAGATAATGATAATGATGATGGTACTTTTCGAGTAATTTTATTTCAGTTTTTTCCGCCTAATGCTTTAATCAAGCAGGCACTCGTTCAGCATTGCATCTAATTGTTACACAATAAATCCATATATATATATATATGACATTGTGTTTGTTTGTATGTTTGTTAGTATATGTGTGTATGTATGTTTGTGTTTGTGTGTGTTTGTGTGCATGTATGTTTGTGAGAACGTATAATATATGTTAAGTGTAGATGCTTGAATACTTCAACACAACAGTATGTGTGGAAAAGCATACCGAAACATTCAAATAAACATACCAAAACATACAAAAAATATACAACAATATACAAGCAAACATACAAACAAACAAAAACATTAAATAAACAAACGTATAAAAAAACATACAAAAAAACATTCGAGTAAACATAGAAAAAGTTCTCGAAAGAAAATTAGGTAAACTTTCGTTTGATAATCAAAGATGGGAACGTGTCAGATTAAAGGTTTTTTGACATTGGTGAAAAAATACATACAATAATTAAAAATACATACACATACAAACAT
>NW_008704501.1:7062731-7072163 GCF_000326865.2 Helobdella robusta
TATGTATGTATGTATGTATGTATGTATGTATGTATGTATGTATGTATGTATGTATGTATGTATGTATGTATGTATGTATGTATGTATGTATGTATGTATGTATGTATGTATGTATGTATGTATGTATGTATGTATGTATGTATGTATGTATGTATGTATGTATGTATGTATGTATGTATGTATGTATGTATGTATGTATGTATGTATGTATGTATGTATGTATGTATGTATGTATGTATGTATGTATGTATGTATGTATGTATGTATGTATGTATGTATGTATGTATGTATGTATGTATGTATGTACGTACGTACGTACGTACGTACGTACGTACGTACGTATGTATGTAGGGTAACGTGGGGCAAAACGTCGCATAGGGTAAAAAGCCTAAATTCAGTTTGCACGAAATTTGTTTAAAACCGAAAGTTGTTCAATTAATTTTTAAAAATTAGAACGTACCCATATTATTTTGAATATAAAACCACGCCGTTTCTTCAATTGTTTTTTCTGTTTCAGAGTTTTATATAATTTGCCAGTGAAAAATTGGTCGTGTTATAAAATTTGTGTTCGGTTTTTAATTAATTTCTTGATAATAAGATCGTTATTTGTGAAGAAACGAGGTTTTTTATGAAGAAAAATCATTTTCACATATACAAAAGTAACTTCTAATCGGTTGGAACAACTTTTTGTATTTTTAAATTAAATTTATTCTTAACATTGTCTACTGGGGTAAAACGCCTCTGTAACTTAGGGGCAAGAGGCCCAATTTACATTTATTGAACTATTTAACAAATTTCAGATATTTGTATGTAGGCAGCTATTCTTGTAGTTAATTGTTAAAATGTATTGAAATTTATGTTTTATGTGTAAATTAATTTCATGTATTTTAATTTTTAAGGTATAAAATGGTCAGAAATTATATAAGAAAATCTACAAGATGCTCGACTTATGATGGGGATGGTGAAAGTATAAAAAAGCATTGGATGCTCTAACCAATGGCTAGTTACTTAGTAAAGTTATCAGAGAACATGGAGTTCCTGCAAGAACTTTAAGAAGACATCAAAAAGCCTTGACAACATCTCCGGGAACTATAAAGCTTAGTCGGTTTTCAAGCGATCTAAAAATTTGACTCCTTGTGGGACATGTTCACAAATTTTTTGTAATGATTTCACAGGATTTCAATGAATAAAATGCCAAAAATGTAACATTTGGCATCATAATTCCTGTATAGGGCTGGAAGAAGACTATCGTAGAACTTTTATTTGTATCAATTAGGACAATAATTAACAATAAAAATAAAATTTTTATTTTCTTTTTATCTAATTTTTTTATGTACAATAAAACTTACAATTTTTTTACATTTTTGGATTTGAAACTATTTTTAAGGCTTATTTTAATAGTTTTTCTTCACAGGCCTTTTGCCCCATGCATGGGGCAAAAAGCCCATTTTATAGAGGTCTACGGTTTGTGTTATAAAACATAGGAAACCTATGTTTGAACAATTTAATTTGTAAAATTAGATAAAGGACATATCAATCTAGTAAAATAATCCCTAATGTTGTAGAAATATTCCATTTTTAGATGTAGTCACTCATCAAAGGCTTAACTATGACTTCTTGCCCCACCCTACCCTATGTATGTATGTGTATTATTATTATTAGTTAGATTTATATAGCGCCCTTTCATCAAATTTCAAAAACGCTGAAACAGATCACAAGGAAACAACAATCAAAGCGCTCATTGCGCAACCAGAAACGTTTTTAGTCCCCTCCTGAAGGATGAAATTGAATGCCCCGAAGCACACAGTTCCAAAGGCAGGCTATTCCATACGGATGGTCCAACAACTGAAAAATTTCTTGAACCTTTAAGATTTGTTGGGGCCACAAAAAGTAAGTCACGATCATTAGAACGTAATTTGTAGGAATGCCCTGGCATGGATGTATGTTGGTATGCACGTATGTATGTATGCATGTGTGTATGTATGTATGCATGTGTGTATGTATGTATGCATGTATGTATGTATTTATGTATGCGTGTATATATTTTCGTGCGTGTGTGTATCTATGATTTCCACATATAAACAAAAAACCTTCCACATGCAATAAATCAACTAACTGACCAATCAACAAACCAACCAGCCAGCCATCCAGCTTACATTAATAATCATTATCACTTAATTATGTTATTAATCAAATGAAACAGACATGCCCTGCTCAAGCTGATATTTAGCACATATTTAAAAATTTGAAAACGTTTCTGTTTATAATTTTACACAGACACAAAACAATTGAATAGAAATATTTTAGAAAACAAAAAGTTAAAAAAAATAGAACACAAGACCCATCGTATTTTTGTAATCAAAACCAGGACATCGAAACGGAACTGGACCGTAACCGAAAACCGTTAAAAACCGAGATTTTGCTTGCTCGGAACAAAAACCGTAACCGAACCGAAACATTGTTTGCTAGTTTAACCGAAAACCGTAACGAAATAAATAACGGTTCGATGCTAAAAATGTGAAAGAAAATATTTTTGTCAAATTCAGAAAAAAAATATTTTGATAATATTTCATCTTTTGAAATTCTATATTAATTTTTATTATCTTTGAAAATTTGTTATCTCTCTTTTCGCTCGTTTTTCCGACTGAGTTTGCCGATAGTTTGAGTAAGAGTTGCCGCGTGAAGAGAAATCCAGTAATGATCAGAGAAATTAGAGATCAAGTGCGATCATCTTCAAAATTTTGAAGTACCAGCTACACAAGTGAGCCTGAAAAAATCTGTTTTTAGGTTAAAATGTATCTTCAGAGACTGCAGAAGTGTTTTCAATAAAAACATTATAAAAGATATATTAATAATCAGAAAAAATTTCATCTTATTTGAAACAATCTTATATTTATATGAGGGATTTCAAAATATCTTTGTAATGATTGTTTTAATTTTTTAGAAAAAAAATTAAAAACGATTCCTTTTATACTGACAACGTTTAAAAATTATTTTTGATATTGATTTCTTATTATTCACAATCTAAAATTTAATTCAAATTGACATTGTGGTGGTAGTTGGATGTCCGTATGTCCGTTACATGCGTTTAAAGAAATATGCTTGTAAAAATTAAGTTTGGAGCGAGAGCGAAACCGAAAACTAAAAAAACCGATATCATTCCAGAAACGAAAACCGGGATCGAACCGAAATTCGTTTGGCAGATTGAACCGAAACCGTAAACTGAAACGAAAAAAATTACGGTTCGATGCCCTGATTCAAACATTAGATAAACCTGAGTACGTCATACAATCGAACACGTAAACAGTTGTAACGTATGCAAATTTCATTTTCAAAGCTCATTTTCAATATTTATAATGTTATATATTGTTTGTGCATTTGTAATTCTCTCCATCAACCTGTCCTCATCAGTAGCCCATGCAGCAATCGACTTGAAGGAATCTTACATAGGATGCTATCGAAACATCAGCTTAACGAAGACAGTTGCATCAGTTGGCTCAGTGGGTGAATGTTCACTGGAGTGCACAGATGAAAGTAACAATATGATCGCTTTGAAGAGTAGAAAAGAATGCAACTGTATTGGAAGGTTAGATTCAGCAGTGTGATGTTCCTTGCAACAATAAAGACGCTTGTGGTGGATGTGATTCATATTCCGATTATAAAAGCAAGCCACGAAAGACGCACGATGACTGCGCCAGTTTTGAAACACGTCAGACAGATGTCATTTTGATGACATTACCAAACACTTACACATTTGAAATGTGCGCACATTTTTGTTTTGAGACAAATTATACGTTTTTCCAGAAGATCGACTAGTTGAACAGATGCGGTTGCTTTCAAGAACATGGTACAGGAAACTGCTCCTTCACAAGATTAATTTGAGATCCCTGCTCAATTGACAGATCCGAAGTTTGCGGATGTTATCACCTAGGTCATGAGACAAAAGCAGCGATATTCGCAACACGCTTCCAATACGACTTCCAAAGAGGAGTATCAACTTATTCTCACTGCAGAAACAAAAACAACGGAAGTTACGAAATAACAGCAAACTGTCCTGATGGATGCGATCCGGGATGGAGAGGTGATTCATGCAGAGAAAGAGATTGCTCATCAGGTGGAGGAGATTGTCCCGTTGAAATGGAATGTATTGAGTCCACGGTGAATGGTAATAAGTACGTTGAATGTGTCTGTCCTCCTGGTAAGGTCAGAAACAAATGGTACCAATGTGAGGTTTTCAGGTAGAATTTAGCCTTGCATAAACCTCCTTATTACAGTTCACACATTTTTGAACACGAAAACTCCGTGGTGGGTTCCCATTACAAATTACATTTAACAGACGGCAACTATGACGGCTACCACATATCTCACATACTTGATGCCATGCCAGCCTGGATGGCGGTCGACCTGCTCAGTTTATATTGCGTAGGATTCATCAGAGCATACAACAGAATAAATCAAAGGACTGACTTCCTGAAAAGTTTGTTGTAAGGTTGAACGAAACGTTCGACGTGAGCATTAGAGAAGACATCAGAGACAAAGTCAACTTGTGCGGGTTCGGACCAGAAAAAGGGATACAGGGCGGAAATCCCATGATTGTTGTTTGTGAGAACTTCACTATCCTCACAAGATTTGTTTTCATTCAACCATCTGATGAGAGAATGAAAGATCATCATACAGCACTCGCAGAGTTGGAAGTATTCGAGGCTGGATGCGATCTTTTCAACGGGAGGTGCGGAGAGGTGGAGTCGTGCAGAGAGGAGAAGAAAGAAGGGACAGTCACCATCAGTTGTTCATACAAAATTACTGCAGCAAACGCCAATGAAGAAAGCAACTCAACAACTGAAGAAAGCAACGCAACAACTGAAGAAAGCAACTCAACAACTGAGGGAGTATATACAAGACTTCCGTCAAGTAATGTATTTTCAATTGTCGGAACCACAGGGGCCCTGTTTGCTGTTTTAGCTACGTCTGTTTTGTTGGCTTTGATTTTGAAAAAAAGAAAAAAGAAAGAGGAAGAGAAAAAGAAAGAAAGTAAAGACGCACAGTCGGAAGCTTCGCCTGAAGAAGATGAATTGTAGATGGATAAAATGTTTCGTAATCAACTTCATCCACAATACAATGATGATATGGTTAAAAATTGAAACGATGAAAAAAATTCTTTAAAGACAACATCGTTTTATTGTATTATCTTTCTAATGGTGCAAAATTTCTTTCTTACGAATAATGCTTTACATTGCATAAAAATTGTTTAAAATCCACAATATAAAAGAGTAATGGTACAAAACTGTTTGCTATTCTTAATAATGATGGTCATAATGATTGTGACGATTATATTGTTGACGTTGCTGCTACTGATGATGATCATCATAATGATGATGATGATGACGATGGTGATGATGACGACGATAGCATAGATAATTAAGTGATAATTTGTTTCGCGTGTTCTTTGTAGCACCTCTACAAGCTATTCTTATGATATTGTTACAACCGCAGAACTGATTAAATTGCGCTATATTATTTGTTATCCTAATTTATCTTTGTTATATTTGTAATCTTTGGATTGTAAAGAATCCTAAAAAAATATTTGTAATCTTTTGATCGTAAAAGTTGACGCTAACTCTTCCTCTGAAGAATTTCGCTGAACGCTCGTTATGCTCGAGTTTCTACATAAATATATACATACATACGTGCGTACGTACCAACGTACATACATAAATACACACATACATACACACACGCGCGCGCGCATACATTCTTGTAAATATGACTGCCTACAAAACTCTTGAGACATCAAATTAAGCTGTCAATAAAAAAGTATAAAAAATGCAACCAAGAAGAATAAAATAATAATAATAATTATATTATTAATATTATTATTATATTGTTATTTTTTTCATTATTATTGTTACTGTTTTGCGCGAGAGAAATAAACTCTATCTTAGTTTGTTTCTCCCATTCTCATTTCCTTCGATACAATTGGCGTTTCTAACTTGAAAATTGACAACAATAACATTTATAATGATTGTAATATTAAAAATAATAATAATTTTCACTGTTTTATTTTCAATTTTTAAACAAAATATCCAATTTAAAAAAAATTTCTTTTATTGAATCAACAAAATAAAATTCGGTTGTCAATTTTTTGAATAGAAAAAACAAAAGACGAAAAAAAGAAAGACTCATTCGAACGGTGCCTAAAACGAAGCAGATGGTGACGATGATGATGGCAAAGATGGCGATGCTGTTGACGATGATGAAGATCTTCTTCAATACGATGATAGTTATGGTGATGAAGAAGATGAGGATGGTGATGAGGATGACGATGAAGAAAAAGAAGAAGATGATGATGAAGATGATGATGAAATTGATGGTGATGATAACGATGAAGAGGAAAATGATGATGGTGATACTGACAATGTTAATGTTAACAATGATGACGATGTGATGTTTGTCTCTTAAATATTTAAAAAAATACTTAAATATTCAACCTACCAATTATAAGAACATTCGAAAATAATGGACATACGGACACACATTCACACACATACACGCACACACACAAACACACACACACATACACACAAAAACACACATACAGACACACAAACACACAGACACACACACATATACAAATGCACAACATGCCATATTCATATATTATTAATAAACATAAAGGGCTTAAATGCATGGTTTTATTATAAACCTTTAATCTTTATTAAATAAAAAGAATAAAACTAACAATAATAATGATGATGAGGATGATGAGAATGATGATGATAATGATTATGTAAAAAAAATAATAGTTTGTTTATTTGGTTAACGTAAAAAAAGCTCATACATAATGTTTTTTGCTGTTTTTTGTATGTATGTGTGTGTGTGTGTGTGTGTGTGTGTGTATGTATGTATGTATGTATGTATGTATGTATGTATGTATGTATGTATGTATGTATTTTAGTTCTTGAACAGTATTATTTCTGTTTTACGTAATTTTTAGTTCAAATTTCATTTTGTTTAAAACTATTTGTAAGGTGGCCATGCTAGATAAGTTACCTGATAACTTGACCATGGTCATCCTGTTTTCTTTTTTTCTATTTTTGAAGCAAATAAAGTATATCGTATCGTATCGTATCGTATCGTATGTATGTATGTACGGACGTTTGTGAGTATGTATGATTTTGTGTATGTATGTGTTTGTATGTGTGAATGAATGAATGTAGAATGTATGCGTATATAATCATTATATATATATATATATATATATATAGATACATATATTAATTTTTATATGTTTGTTTGCTTTTTGTTTGTCTTATAAGCTTAGTCTGTTGCGATTGTTAATTTAGTATATACAAAAACAAAATATATGGTATATAAATATAAATATATATATATATATATATATATATATAGAGAGAGAGAGAGAGAGAGAGAGAGAGAGAGTCCTGGTTATGACATTAAACTGACCCTCACTGCCTTGTGAGTGATGTTGGATCATCAAAGGCTAGGCCCACCGCTTATAACTGTGGTTGCGTAAGGAAGGGCGTCCTACGTAAAAACTAGCCAAAAATAATACTTATGATGACGGAAATAACAATGTGGATGGCGTCGAGGGGTATTTCGGTTTCATCATAGGTAGCCAAACGGCAACCCCCAATCTCGGGGAAAATGCCGTCTAAACGTGTGTTGTTGTTGTTGTATATATATATATATTTATATATTGACGAAAATCACAGCATGTTCGGCGTTAGTTAACTTCCAATTTAACTTTTCGATTTTCTAACGGTAGATCGTAAATCGAAGTTTCTTGAGTTCAAATCCAAAATTTTTATTCATTTCAATCGTGATAGAACAGAAAAGCTTTTTTAGGCTACCATCTTCGTCTTTCGAATTGATACGCTGTGTATGTGGCCAAATGTTCAATGAAGGGCATATTCGTAGAAGCACCTCAAATTCATCTTCTTCGAATTTGTGGTGCAGAATGACTGGAATTGTATATTCTATCTATCTTTTGCTACGTTAATTGTGTGTGTGTGTGTGTGTGTGTGTGGGTGTGTGTGTGTGGATGTGTGTGTGTGTGCGTGCACGCGTCAGATTATAAGTTAAAATTAAATTATTTACATTAAATGAAGCTAAAAAATCTAAATATGCAGTTTGAATGATCATCGCGTCGTCGTCATCATCATTGTTACTACTATCATCATCGGCACTGTCATCATCATCATCGTCGTTAGCTTCATCATCATCGTCGTCGTCATCATCACGTTTAAAATATGAAGCTGTGTTCCTGATTGATCTCGTTAAAACTGTTGTTAAATATTTTCAGCACATCTCTGGTCCCTGCTGAAGTTGAGTTGGGCGGTCGAAGACATGAATCGATTCTATTCGTTGATTCGGTATCGATAGTTGGTAATTTTTTTGTCTGTGTCGGTGTTGTCAGTGTTGACGGTATCGGTGTCGAGTCGGACTGCTTACCGATCGAATAGTTTTCATCGTATGACATTAGCGACGATGTTTGAAAGGTCTGATCAAGGCTTATGTTGTTGTTATTGATGTTGTTGTTGATGATGTTGCTGTTGTTGTTGTTGTTGTTGAGAAATACATTTAGTTTATTGTTGTTGTTGATGTTTCCTCTGGCATTGTTGTCCATATTGAGGAACGTATTGTCAGCTGTGTTGTTGATGATATTTGTATTTATGAAGTTGATATTATTATTATTACTACTGTTATTATTGTTATTATTATTATTGTTGTTGTTTTTGTTGTTGTTGTTGTTGTTGTCGTTTGCTGATGTGTTTATTGTAGGAGTTACCATAACATCTGGAGCTACTGTGCGTGTTAACAATAGGTTGCTCTGGTTATTAACGTTGCTGTTGTTATTGTTGTTGTTGTTTATGATGTTGCTGTTGTTGCTGTTGTTGTTGTTTATGATGTTGTCGTTAACGTAGTTGTTGTTAAAAACACTGCAGATATTATTATTCTTATTATCCATGAGTAATGAATTATAACTTTTAACACCACCACCACCACCATCATCATCACCTGTTTTCTCAACCATTCTACCATAATTCACATTTGATAATTCTGTTGACAGCCCCTGGCATATTCCGCTCAGAACATCACTACCATGATCACCACCATGATCACCACCATGATCACCACCATGATCACCACCATGATCACCACCATCACCACAACCGCCACAACCATCATCATTATCATTACGTATGCCATCTTTACCAACGATATCATCATCATTATCATCATCATCGTCATTAGGGTCGTTCTGATTGGATGAATTTTGTTTGTGTTGAATAAATTTGCTACTATTATTATTATTTTCAATATCATTATCATCATCAACAACGTCATCATCGTCGTCGTTGTCCTCATCATCATTAATTAGCATATTCATGTTGACAACTGAGCTTGGTA
>NW_008704501.1:7072539-7082539 GCF_000326865.2 Helobdella robusta
AGATGTTGTTGTTGATTTAGATGTTTCTGTTGTTGAATCTGTGTTGTTGATTGCTGTTGCTATTATCCAACCCGCCTTTAAATTTGGCACAGTCAACACCAACATACTCATTATCGATTTTACTTTTAATGGTTTTATCAAAATGATCACTATCATCGTTACCGTTATCATCATCCTCATCATCATCAATTCTAACGACAACATCATTATCAGCATTATTAAAAAGTTTATGATCATCATCATCATCACCAACGACAACACTACCACAATCGATGTAACTGATGTGGTTTTCATTGTTGCTCTCGTGATACATTTGTACCCCATGTCTGAGATTATTATTATTATTATTATTATTATTATCGTTGTTGTTGTTATTGTTGTTATTTATACTGCCATTATTGTGTTTACTATTACCGTTTATATTAAGATTAGGGTTGTTACTGTCTTTTGTGATGTTGTTGTTTGCGTTGCTGTCTGTGTTGTTGTAGTTGTTACTGTTATCGTTGTTGTTGCAATTGTTGTTGTTGTTGTTGCAATTGTTGTTGTTGTTGATGCTGTTGTTGTTGTTGTTGATGTTGTTGTTGTTGATGCTGTTGTTGTTGTTTTGTCCTTCAACTCGATGTCTGAAACTAGCGATAAACTTATTACTTTTAAGCTGGGGACTGAACCTCAGAAAGGTTAACCGACGTGTGGTGGGGTTGTCACTAGAAAACCGGTCCGACTCGACGATATAATCCGTATCGGTAAGATCGGTAAGTACGATCGGATCGATGCAACTGCAAGTTCGTTTCTTATCGACGTCGCTATCGTCAATGTTGTTGTTACTGTTGTCTGTCAAGTTGTTGTTGTTGTTGTGCAGATTGTTGTGGCTTTTCGTCGTGAGGGAATGATGATTACGACGATGTTGGAGGTCATGATGATGATGGCGATGAGGTTTTAGTCTAACTTTGGTGACGGCCAACGTTATTTTACTAGCTAGCGACATTGAGAATGGTTTGATATGTTTATTGAAGTTGCTGCTGATGTGGTTGACTCGGTTGATATTGTGGCAGCTGTTTGAAGCCGTGGCGGTGGCTTCATTCGATGCACCTGTGCTCATCGCAGATCTTTCGTCGTTGTAATCTTCATCACGTTCATCATCGTCACTTTTTCGTTTACGCAAGAACGATTTGTACTCCTCATCTTCGCCGCCATCGCTAGCAGCGCCACCACCATCGCCGGTAGCTTCGTTGACGTATTCGTCATCATCCTCATCCAATCGCTGGTGTCGTTGTTGCAGTTGGTGTAGCTGCTTCTCGTGCTCTATGTATTGTTGTTGTTTCTTACTGGCTAGCAGTTGAGATGATGAGTTTGATTGGTTGTAAAACTGACGATGCTGTTGTTGGCCCGGGTAGTCCAGAGACCTTGGTAGGGGGGCGGAGTCACTCCTGCCGTACTGCTCGGCGAACTCAGACACCCTCATGCGATCGTTGATACTCTTGCAGCGACACTGCAGAATGTATCGGAAGGGCGTTCTAAAATCTCGGTTGAATCTGGCGTAGATGATTGGGTTGATGGTACTGTTGGCGTAGCCGAGCCAAAGAAATACAGTCTCGAGCCAGCGAGGTACCCTCTGTGCAACTGCCTCCCCCAGAATGGGTTTGACCAGAGCCAGGATAAAAAAGGGCAGCCAACATGCAATGAACGTTCCCATTATAACCCCCAGGGTCCTGGTGGCCTTCCGCTCCGAGTTCAGACGTGGTGCCCTGATGCCGGAAAGTTTCAGACGGCTGTTCAGTCGGCCCCACATCTGAGACATCGACCTGTGGAGCGTGTTTTGTTATGTTTTTTTCAATTTTTTTTTCAAATCGCCTTTCAAATTTTAAATTATTTCTTTTCTTGCGATGGTTCGTTTCTTACTACCTCGAACTTACGAAACAACGTGAGTTTTAAATGAAAAATTTTATTTTTTCATTCACAACATCAATGCAATAAGTTTTTTTATTTCACTCATTCTCTTCAACGCCGTTGTCATCATCATCCGTACCACCATCACCACCATAATCATCACCAATCATCATCATCAGCATCAGCATCATCACCATCATCATCATCATCATCAATCATCCCCACCACCACTATTTTCATCATCATCATCATCATCACAACCTGCTCCTAAACTTTCTCTTGGAACTGAGACTGCCAGCCGATTGAGCAGCATTCAATTGGTTGGGCAATGACGGTTGAGATCCGGAGATTCCAGCTATAAATAGAATACATTCTATAAATAGAAGAAAATTGGAAAATCCCAGATATAAATAAAAAAACTAATTTGAATTTCATTGCAGCCAAAAATATGACACAAACAAACTTCCATATAACCACTTGTAGACAGATGCAAGTCTGAGTGAAATGAAACCCATCCACATACACACTCATATACACACACAAACATAAACGTACCCTCACAAACATACATACCCGCACATACACACACACACATATACATACGCACATTTAGAAGCTTTACATACGGACGTATACAAACATATACAAACTTTAACGCGCAAAAACCAACAGACTCATAGACGCAATTTTATAACCCGTAAACATCCAACTTAATTATTTCGAACGATCCCTCACTTGCTTGCAGAGGAAAACAAACTCGCTCTTCGCCAAAATTAAAACAGTATGACGAGAAAAAAATTTAAAATCAAAATTGCGTTACGTCATTTTATATGATTATCACCATCATCATCACCATCATCATCTTCTTCATCACCATCATCATCTTCTTCATCACCATCATCAGCAACAGCATCACCATCATCATCTTAGCAATCATCATCAACATTTCCATCCTTTTCATCATCATAAACATCTTCGTCATCAACAACATCATCATCATCTTAGCAATCATCATCAACATTTCCATCCTTATCATCATCATAGACAACGTTATCATCGTGAGGAGGCAGACGACAAAGACGATGACGACGATAATAGCTCGGCTAATCTGTTCAGCTAGGTATGCGTTAAGCCGCAACATGAAAAACAACATCGGCGATAAACATAATAATAATAATAACAACAACAAAAACAATAATAATAACTTTGATATTGATAACAGTAACAACAATGATAACAATGATAATAATAACATCAACAACGACGACCGCATTATGAATGATGCAGAGAACATCAGAATAAGATCGTAATCCAACACGTTCATGTTAGACATTATTAAGTTTGGAACGATAAATACAAGCACACGTACACGCACGCACGCACAGACACACACACACAAACACATACATACATACATATATAGAAACATACCATATAAATAGGATATAGATATAATGGGCAAATAGATTCATATTAATCATGGCGTCCTTAGAGACATGGAGAATGAACTGGACAGCCGGAAGAAATGAAAATAATAATCGGATTAGAAAAAACTTTCTTTTTGTGAAAGTAAAATTTTGTTTTCATCTTTTAATTAAATGCATATTGAAATTCAAAGTAAAAAGTACAGTTTTTACAAATAAAAAAATCAGTCACTACAGACCAGTATCTAATCTTTCTTTTTTTCTAAGATTATTGAACGATTGGTAGTAAAGCATAATCTTTATCACGTGAGGATAAACAGATTACTACCTGTCTACCAACCTGGCTTTTTTAGGAAACATCATTCTACTGAGAAGGCCCTGTTACAAGCATTTTCTGATCTGTGTTCAGCAATTGATGTACAGAAGATATCACTCCTGGCTTTTCTCGATATGAGCTCGGCGTTTGACTGTGTTGACCACAGGATTCTACTAGAAAGATTGTGTCATGGTTTTGGTATTGGTGGTTTGGTTTTGGAATGGTTTAAATCTTATTTGGGTGGTAGACCTCAACAGGTACTGATTGAAGTCTGATGTCACTAGGGATCGGTTCTTGGCCCTCTGCTGTTTTTGTTATACACGTCAGAGATTTTTAATGTTGTCGAATCATTTGGGTTCTTAAGTCACGCCTTTGCCGATGATATTCAAATGATAGTTAAAACTACAACTGATTCGTTTCAAATTAAGATGGAAAAATTTGTGAAACGTTTGACGTCTGTTGATTTATGGATGTCGTAAAATGGTTTAAAACTGAATCAAAATAAAACTAAACTTCTACCGCTAAGAACTCGGCAGCAATTGGCCGGATTAGAGATGAACTAAATTGCAGGTAATAGTGAAAGAATTTTGTTTTGCAACAATGCAACTAACTTGGGTGTTGCGTTTGATTCAAATCTAACATTCAAGTACCATATCAGGATGTCGTCAAGAGATTGCACGTATCAGATAAGAAGAATTAATCAAATTCGTGGATCATTAAACGTTTAAACACATCAGACTCTGGTACATGCCGCTGTTCACTCGAGGATTGACTGCTGCAGTAGTCTGTACCACAAAAACAGGCTATAAAAATATCAACAGACGTTTTATGTAACTATATTGAAAGTTTGCATGAGATTACAACATTGACAACGACTACTACTACTACTACTACTACTACTACTACTACTACTACTACTACTACTACTACTAATAATAATAATAATAATAATAATAATAATAATAATAATAATAATAATAATAATAATAATAATAATACTACAACTACTACTACCACAACAACTACAATAGTAGTAGTAGTAATAATAATAATAATAGCACCAACGGATAGACGATAATATAATTTTAACCTTTGAGGTATGTAACTACCAACACCGATGTTAAAACTTCGAAGATCTCTATTCTTCCAACAGCAGTTGTTGTTGCTTCCAACGATCGTCAAGTGTTCGTTACTCCGTAGGTTCAACATTTCCGATGGATGAACACAACTGCTTCAAGCGCAAACTTTGTTGAACGTTTGAATACCAAGAGTAATAGAAACAATGAACTAATCCAAGTAACTACATAAATCACATTTACGACTTTGCTTCAAACCTAGCTCGGAAACCTGCTTTATCTGCCGGAACCTGTGCCTCCACATATAAGATGGGTTTTTACAAATATTTTTTTAGGATTCTTTACAATCCAAAGATTACAAATATAGCAAAGATAAATTAGGATAACAAATAATATAGCGCAATTTAATCAGTTCTACGGTTGTAACAATATGATAAGAATAGCTAGTAGAAGTGCTACAAAGAGCACGCGAAACAAATTATCACTTAATTATATATGCTATCGTCGTCATCATCACCATCGTCATCATCATCATCATCATCATTATGATGATGATCATCAGTAGCAGCAACGTCAACAATATAATCGTCACAATCATTATGACCATCATTATTAAGAATAGCAAACAGTTTTGTACCATTACTCTTTTATATTGTGGATTTTAAACAATTTTTATGCAATGTAAAGCATTATTCGTAAGAAAGTAATTTTGCACCAATAGAAAGATAATACATTAAAACGATGTTGTCTTTAAAGAATTTTTTTCATCGTTTCAATTTTTAACCATATCATCATTGTATTGTGGATGAAGTTGATTACGAAACATTTTATCCATCTACAATTCATCTTCTTCAGGCGAAGCTTCCGACTGCGCGTCTTTGCTTTCTCTCTCTTCCTCTTCCTCTTTCTTTTTTCTCTTTTTCAAAAGCATAACCACCAAAACACACGTAGCTAAAGCAACTAGTATGGCACCTATGATTCCTACAATTGAAAATACATTACTTGACGGAGGTTTTGCATAAACTTTCCCAGTTTTTGCGTTGCCTGCTTCTGTTGTTGCGCTGCCTGCTTCTGTTGTTGCGTTATTTTCTTCTGTCGTTGCGTGGCTTGCTTCTGTCGTTGCGTGGCTTGCTTCTGTTGTTGCGTTATTTTCTTCTGTCGTTGCGTGGCTTGCTTCTGTCGTTGCGTGGCTTGCTTCTGTTGTTGCGTGGCTTGCTTCTGTTGTTGCGTGGCTTACTTCATTGGCGTTTGCTGCAGTAGTTGTTTTGTATGAACAACTGATGGTGACTGTCCCTTCTTTACTTCTCTGCACGGCTCCACCTCTCCGCACCTCCCGTTAAAAAGATCGCATCCAGCCTCGAATACTTCCAACTCTGCGAGTGCACTGTGACCATCTTCCATTCCTTTGTCAGATGGTTGAATGAAAACAAATCTTGTGAGGATAGTGAAGTTCTCACAAACGACAATCATTAGAAAGATAATACTTTAAAACGATGTTGTCTTTAAAGAATTTTTTTCATCGTTTCAATTTTTAACCATATCATCATTTTATTGTGGATGAAGTTGATTACAAAACATTTCATCCATCTACAATTCATCTTCTTCAGACGAAGCTTCCGACTGCTCGTCTTTACTTTCTTTCTCTTCCTCTTCCTCTTCCTCTTTCTTTTTTCTTTTTTTCAAAATCAAAGCCAACGAAACAAACATAGCTAAAACAGCTAACAGGGCACCTATGGTTCCAACAATTGAAGATACATTACTTGACGGAAGTCTTGTATATACTCCCTCAGTTGTTGAGTTGCTTTCTTCAGTTGTTGAGTTGCTTTCTTCAGTTGTTGCGTTGCTTTCTTCATTGGCGTTTGATGCAGTAGTTGTTTCGTATGAACAACTGATGGTGACTGTCCCTTCTTTCTTCTCCTCTCTGCACGGCTCCAACTCTCCGCACCTCCCGTTGAAAAGATCGCATCCAGCCTCGAATACTTCCAACTCTGCGAGTGCGGTAAGGTGTTCTTTCATTCTCTCATCAGATGGTTGAATGAAAACAAATCTTGTGAGGATAGTGAAGTTCTCACAAACGACAATCATGGGGTTTCCGCCCTGTATCCCTTTTTCTGGTCCGTACCCGCACAAGTTGACTTTGTCTCTGATGTCTTCTCTATTAAACACGTCGAACGTTTCGTTCAACCTTACAACAAACTTGTCCATTCTTTTCAGCATTTCAGTCATTTGATTTATTCTGTTGTATGCTCTGATGAATCCTACGCAATATAAACTGAGCAGGTCAACCGCCATCCAGGCTGGCATGGCATCAAGTATGTGAGATATGTGGTAGCCGTCATAGTTGCCGTCTGTTAAATGCATTTTGTAATGGGAACCCACCACGGAGTATTCGTGTTCAAAAATGTGTGAACTGTAATAAGGAGGTTTATGTAAGGCTAAATTCTTCCTGAAAACCTCACATTGGTACCATTTGTTTCTGACCTTACCAGGGGGACAGACGCATTCAACGTACTTATTACCATTCACCGTGGACTCAATACATTTCATTCCAACGGGACAATCTCCTCCACCTGATGAGCAATCTCTTTCTCTGCATGAATCACCTCTCCATCCCGGATCGCATCCATCGGGACAGTTTGCTGTTATTTTGTAACTTCCGTTGTTTCTGTTTCTGCAGTGAGAATAAGTCGATACTCCTCGTTGGAAGTCGTATTGGAAGCGTGTTGCGAATATTGCTGCTTTTGTCTCATAACCTTGGTGATAACATCTGCAAACTTCGGATCTGTCAATTGAGCAGGAATCGCAAATTAATCTTGTGAAGGAGCTGTTTCCTGTACCATGTTCTTGAAAGCAACCGCATCTTTTTGACGGGTCGATCTTCTGGAAAAACGTATAATTTGTCTCAAAACAGAAATGTGCGCACATTTCAAATGTGTAAGTGTTTGGTAATGTCATCAAAATGACATCTCTCTGACGTGTTTCAAAACTGGCATAGTCATCGTGCGTCTTTCGTGGCTTGCTTTTATAAACGGAATATGAGTCCCTTCCACCACAAGCATCTCTATTGTTGCAAGGAACATCACACTGGGATGAAGCCACTGCCGAATCTAACCTTCCAATACAGTTGCATTCTTTCCCACTCTTCAAAGCGATCATATTGTTACTTTCACCTTTGCACTCTAGTGAACATTCATTCACTGAGCCAACTGATGTAACTGTCTTCGATGAGCTGATGTTTCGATAGCATCCTATGTAAGATTCTTTCAAGTCGATTGCTGCATGGGCTACTGATGAAGACAGGTTGATGGAGACAACTACAAATGCACAAACGATATTTAACATTAAAAAATATTGAAAATGAGCTTTCATGTTTGCATACGTTTCAACTGTTTACATGTTCGATTGTATGACGTCCTCAGGCTGATCTAATGTTTGAATCATTTGAAAAAATACGATGGGTCTTGTGTTCTTTTTTTATTTTTAAATAATTGTTTTCTAAATTATTTTCAGTCGATTGCTTTGTGTCTTTGTAAAATTATAAACAGAAGCGGTTTTGAATTCTTAAATATGTGCTAAATATCAGCTTGAGCAGGGCATGTCTGTTTTGTTTCATTTGATTTCAAAATTATGGTGCTCATTGTTGAAGCGTTTTTTCATCGCTGCCAGTTAAGTCTAACCCAGGTTCATTCTGCATACAATTCAGTGCTGCTTCAAGAAAATAATATCAATTCATCATTTCGTGTAGGCAGCTTTCAATTAATAAAAGCGCACATTTTGTTTAGTTGTTCTTTATCATGTTTATTTTTCTTGTATTTTTTCATTTTATTTCTTTTTAATTTTCTGTTATACTCATATTTCCTATCACTTCTCAAACACAAACATACGATGCAGCTCAACACCATACAACTGGACAATTCAATACCAGACAGAACAGTACAATACAAGGCAATACAAATCAATGCCAAGTAAAACAAATTAATACGAAACAACGCACAAACAATACATTTTATCGAACCAGGCACAGCAGCGTTCAAAACAGCGATGACGCATCATCTTGCCAACGTGAGACAGCCATCAAGTTTGCCGACCAAAACGAGGACGGCCCTTTCGACCTCATCCTACACACTGGAAGAATAACATTGGGAGACTGCTGTAAAAGTTTCTCCGAGGTCATGACCCTTGCTAGGCCCGAAGAACTCAAAATTGCTTGTCGGCGCAATCCGCTTTTGTTGGTTTCTATTTGAGTGTTTAATAGATTCGTTTTAAATTTTCAACCGTATATCATTTTAAATGCATTTTTATCAAATTACTTGATCGGGTTAACAAGAAAAGAGGAACGGTTATAAAACATACCACCTATGAAGACACTGAATAAAGTAACTTCGGCCGAAGTGCAAGTAAATGGTACCATTACAATTAGCACAATTAAACATAACACCAAAGCAATTGGCCTTATCAAAGAAATCATATCATTCAGTAAAGAAAGCGGGTAAAATAAACACCACAGTCACTGATGACAATAAATACTATTCATAGGAACAAAGGGCTGGGAAATTTTTTATATAAACTGCAACAAGTGCTGAAGAGTATTGCAAGATCCAAAATAGGTCCTATACCCTCGAGAATGAAGTGGAAAATTGTATATTATTCTAACTTTATTAAAATAAATAACGACGATAAGAATTTAGTTGTAAATATTAAGAAATGTAATGAAAAAAACTATCCAACGCTAGAAATTTTGTAGATTTCATAAATTACTACATACATACATACATACGCACGTACATACATACATACATACATACATACATACATACATACATACATACATACATACATACATACATAACATACATGGGTGTGTACATCGGGGTTTATTTAAGCTTGATCTTATTGATTATTCAGTTTCTAAACTAAACGAAGTGTTATCTTGGATATGGTTAAAGTTGTTGTTGATGTTATTAATGTTGATGTTGTTGTTATTGTTAATGTTGTTGTTGATGTTGTTGTAACTGATGTTATTTAATTTGTTGTTGTTTTTGTAACCGTTTTGGTTTTAATTATATTTTTTTGCTAACGTTAAAGACGATGTTTTTAAATGTATTGTAGATTTTGTTGTTGTTGTTGTTGCTGTTGTTGGTGTTGACTATGACGTCAGCAATGTTAACATTCTAAATATTGATGTCTTTGTTGTTGTTAGCGCTAATAAACTTGGCAATCGTGGGGTTATGAAGAACAACTTTTTAATCGTGACGTATGATTTAATATTACCATTATTGTTATTGTTATTATTGTTA
>NW_008704501.1:7083774-7085641 GCF_000326865.2 Helobdella robusta
CGCCTGTCAGTGCTATGTCTGTCTGTATCTGTATGTATGCATGCATGCATGAATGTATGTATGTATGTATGTATATATGTATGTATGTATATGTATGTCTTACATTGCAAAAATTGTTTGTACATTGGTGTGTACATACACTTGTACGTGTGTGTGTGCGTGTGTGCGTGTATGTGAATTCAATCATCGTTTTTTCCTTGCTGTCACGGTGTTGTTGTTTGTTTATTTTGATGACGACGACGAAGATGACGACAATGATGATGACGATGATGATGACGATGATGATGACGATGATGATGACGATGATGATGACGATGATGATGACGATGATGATGACGATGATGATGACGATGATGATGACGATTATAATAACATTAACACCAAATAACAAAATACAACAACACTATTAAAGACGATGCTAGGAGCCGCATTCGTCTGAGGTATTAACAGAGAATGACAGCAATTGTTTTAATTGAAACAGTGCCTCTGGCTATAACTCCTGTCTTAATGAAAGTCATTTGTTGGGTTTGTTGTTGTTGTTGTTAATGTTGTTGTTGTCATTTCGAATTAATGCATATTTGTAATTCATTCTTTTATTCATCCACATTTTCACCCATTCGTTCATTTATCTTTCAATCTTTCCATTCATTTCCACTCATTCAAATTTAGCGGTTCATTCCATCTTTCATTTTATTCATCCTTATTTTAAAATCTTTCATTCATCTTTCTACCCAACCACCTGCATGCCGGCCTCACCTATTGCTTATTTATTTCCTCACCTCTCAGTTAGTTCATTCCACGATTTAATCATCCAGCCTTTTCTCTTTTTAATTCGTTTTTCGTTCGTTCGTTCGTTCATTCAGTCATTCATTTATTCATTCATATATATATATTATTAGTTCGTTCGCTCATTTGTTCGTTCGTTCATCATTTGTTCATTCATTATGTCGTCTCGTTTCGTTTATACTTATCAATTATTTGCTTATTTAATTATTCGTTCATTAATTCATTCATTCACTCATTTATTTTTAATTTATTCAATCAATCGGTCATTCATTCACTCGCTCAGTCAATCACATAAAAGTTTTTTTCATTAATTTCCTGTCAATAAATCATAACATTTCACGAGTTTTTAAACGAGATCCTGTAAACATATTATATTTAGATTATTAAACAACAATAATAACAAATGAATGAATGAATGAATTATTGAATGAACGAAAGAACGAACTTAAGAACGAACGAACGAACAAACGAACGAATGATTTTTTGCCAATACCTTCTCTTATATTAATCCTTCCTTCTATCAATTCATCCAACAATCTATCCATCAACAAATTCCTTCACATATCAACCTTTTCATCCATTAATCATTTTAATAATTCATAAAAGCAACATAGTTGTTTAATTATTCATGTTTGTATGTTGTGTATAAATGAATGAATGAATGAATGTATGAATTTAGGTATGTATACATGTAAGTGTGCATGTGTGTGTATGTGTATGCGCGTATGTATCTATGTATGTTTGCTTGTTTGTGTGTGTGTGTGTGTGTCTGTGCCCCCAATCATGAATAACATGCAGATACCGCCAGATTTTTGCGTTGGGCTCGATGCTTTATGAAGTAATTTAATATTGTCTGTATATATCACATTAATGTGCCTATGTGCACGGAACCAACACACATACATACACACCTACATACAAACATACATACAAATACACATACAAACATGCATACTATATGTGCACATACATACCTACAAACAAGCACACATACTAACACAAACATATATATAATTCAACTATTCAACAAGTCAACTTATCAATTAATCTTTTTAATGTCTGTTTATTTTAGTATGGAAAC
>NW_008704501.1:7086369-7088473 GCF_000326865.2 Helobdella robusta
CTAGTTATATACGTGATTTACCTATATAGGTAGGTAAGTGTTTGTGTGTCTATATGTGTGTGTGCGTGTGTTTGCGCGCGCGCGCGCGTGTGTGTGTGTATGTATATGTGTAAGTGTGTGTCTGCTTACAACTTTATAAAGCAAATGTGATAGTTGAGCTTCGCATTGTTCGTTCCCATTGTCTTGCTGCTGTTGTTATTATTCTTATTATTATTCTTATTATCTTATTAAGGTTGTTGTTGTTATTGTTGCTATGGTTATTATTTTTTGCCGCTGGCGTTGTCTTTTTCCCTTACACATGTCTTCTCGTGTTTTCGGCTTGCCGTGTAAACTAGGTAGTTAATACGTCCTAATACGACCACTACTACTACTGCTGCTGCTACTACTACTACTACTACTGCTACTACTACTACTACTGCTACTACTACTACTACTGCTACTACTACTACTACTACTGCTACTACTACTACTACTACTGCTACTACTACTACTACTGCTACTACTACTACTACTGCTACTACTACTACTACTGCTACTACTACTACTGCTACTACTACTACTGCTACTACTACTGCTACTACTACTATTACTACTACTACTACTGCTACTACTACTACTACTAATACTACTACTGCTACTACTACTACTACTACTATTAATAATAATAATAATAACATTGGCATGAGTGGGGCTTTTACGTATTTCAGTCATGAAACATTTTAAAAAAACGGCCTTTTTGTTATTGTTATTATTATTATTACCATTATCATCATCATCATCATCGTCGCCATCATCATCATCATCAGGAGTATCGTAGGAGTAGTTTTAATGGAGTTTGAGAAATTTTTTTTTGAGATTTTAATTAGAAAATTTTTATCCTTCTTTTTATCTCTTTCCTCTCAATTGTAAATAATAAAATAAATTATTAATTTTTAATAATAATAATATTATTATTAATCATAATAATGGCAATCTTCTTCTTCCCATTATTATTATTATTATTATTAGTAGTAGTAGTAGTAGTAGTGGTGGTAGCAGTAGTAGCAGTAATAGTAGTAGTAAAAGCAGTAATAGTAGTAGTAGTAGTAGCAGTAGTAGTAGCAGCAGCAGTAGTAGAGTAGTAGTAACAGTAGTAGTAGTAGTAGCAGTAATAACAACAATACCAATAGCAATAAGAGCATTAACTTCATTGAAAATTGTTCTTACCTTTTTGCTAGCCTGCCTGCACTTGAATAAACTATAAAACAAGTTACTAAATAAGTATCAGTAATAATAATAATTATAAATAATAATTATTATTATTATTGTTATTATTATTATTATTAGTATATCTATAATAATGATAATAAAATTAATACTGTCTTTAACGGCATCATCAAGTCATTTAGTAGCAGTATTAACTAATCATGTATCAATTTTTAACCGTTGTTACAAACATTACATTAAGTTACATAGCATTACACTACATTGTAAAACATTACATTAAAATACATTACAAAACATTACATTTTATTACATTACATTACAAAGTTTACATTACATTACGTTACAGTTATTAATCCGTAGTTAATGTGATTTTGATAATGAGTTAGTAGTTTGTTAATTTATATATTTTGGGTTTAGACTATCATAAATACAATTATTTATAAATAATTGTAATATATATATATATCTATATATTTATTTATTTAAATATTTATTTTTTTCTTTATACTTGTATGTATGTGCGTTTTTATGTATGTATGTATGTATGTATGTATGTATGTATGTATGTATGTATGTATGTATGTATGTATGTATGTATGTATGTATGTATGTATGTATGTATGTATGTATGTATGTATGTATGTATGTATGTATGTATGTATGTATGTATGTATGTATGTATGTATGTATGTATGTATGTATGTATGTATGTATGTATGTATGTATGTATGTATGTATGTATGTATGTATGTATGTATGTATGTATGTATGTATGTATGTATGTATGTATGTATGTATGTATGTATGTATGTATGTATGTAAGTAAGAAAGGAATGAATGTATGTATGTATGTATGTATGTATGTATGCATGTATGTATGTATGTATGTAAGAAAGAA
>NW_008704501.1:7089295-7091795 GCF_000326865.2 Helobdella robusta
TATATATATTATAAATATCGCTGATTAGAATTATTGTTATTATTATCAATGCAATAACGATGTTTTATCGTACTTACTTTATCATCCTCACACGAATACACACATGTTCACAAACACACACACACACGCACACAGATACACACACAAACACACACATACACACACACACATACACACACACACACATATATATATATATATATATATATAACTAATTTAATTTGTGCTTAAAACCAGCATGATCATAAATAAAAGATCCCAGAAATAGTTAAATTTAATTCGAGGGATTAATTAATAAATTACCAAATTTATTAATAGTAAGTGTGTGTGTGTGAATGTTTGTGCGTGGGTGTGTATGTATGTGTGTGGTTGAAAATTGTAGCAAAATTACTGTCCTGCTACTACTAGTAAAATAGTATCATTGCTGTTTATGGCATTATAGAATTTGCCCTAGAACATATAGTTACTGATGTTAATTATTATTAAGATGTTAAAACTTCAAAGATCTCTATACTTCCAGCAGCAGTTGTTGTTGCTTCCAACGATCGTCAAGTGTTCGTTACTCCGTAGGTTCAACATTTCCGATGGATGAACACAACTGCTTCAAGCGCAAACTTTGTTGAACGTTTGAATACCAACAGTAATAGAAACTATGAACTAACTACATAAATCACATTTACGACTTTGCTTCAAACCTCGCTACTAAATTCACTATTTGCAACTCCTTATATAGCCTCTACACTGGATGTTTACAATCCTCTATGGTGTGAAAAGATTCTATGGTTCACAAATAATGGCAAATAGTTAGGTTAACAAATAAAACTAGATAAAAATAATATTCGATAAACGCTTATAGCAGTATTCTGACATCAGGAAGCGAGTTAGTGTGATTGAGAAGTCGCCTGGTCTTGCAAAAGAGATCCCAGCCTATCCTACCATATGCAATGTCTGTGTGTGTGTGTGTGTGTGTCTGCGTGTGTGTTTGTGTGTGTGAGTGAATGAGTGATAATAATAACAATTTAAAAAAGTTGAACAAAACCTCAGCAGGGGAAAAACGCTCTGAGAAAGTTAAGTTGAACGAAAATTGAAGTGACTGAACGAAAAATGAATGAACGAACGAACAAATGAATAAACGAACGAACGAACGATCAAATGAATGACTGAACGAACAAATGAATGACTGAACGAACGAACGAACAAATAATAAGATGAAAGAATGAATGCAGGAAGAAATGGAACTAATAAACGGATGAATGACAATGACATAATTTGCTGTAAACGTAAACAATCTATTTATAGAACATTCGTCATCATTGCACAGTATATACCAAGTTATTATTACTATTATTATTTTTTTTATTATTATTATTATTATTATTAATGTACTGGTCAGTCGTCTGGTCGTACGAACGACAAACAATTAGATTCCCTATTGATAGTTGTTAAACAATTTGGAAGTTTTGATGATGATTCCATTGATGATGACGATGATGATGATGATGACGTGGATGATGATGATTAAAGTGGCGGCAAAATTGAAAATAATGATGACGATTTTGAATGCGTCGACTGCGCGGACAATTGGGAGATGGAAAAAAAATTGTTGTGATGATGATTGCAATATAAATAATAATAATAATAATAATAATAATAATAATAAATAATAATAATAATAATAATAACAAATAGTGAAAACATGAGATCAAAGTATAAAGATAAAATCATAATTAACATCCTATATATAGACCTAGCAGACGCTAATTATAGATCATAAACATATACACATACACATACATACACACATACACATACACAAACACATACACACATTTACACACACACACACATTCACACATACACACACACATACATACACACACACTCATACATACACAGTGGCGCATCTAAGAGTCAGAAAAACCACCCTAAAACTAACCCTAACCAAAAAGTTGTCAACCACACAACCACAAATTTGGGCTTTCCTTCCCTCTGACAAAATTTAAACATTTTCAAAATTTTGCTTCCCTGCCAAAGTTGTCTAGATTCGCCACTGTACATACACATACACATGCGCACATACATACAAGATTAAACATTACAATATGCATACATACATTCAGATACATATGAATACAATCTTGGAACAAAACGACATACATACATACATACATACATACATACATACATACATACATACATACAAACAATCAATCTAACATACATGCATACAAACAAAAACATACTGTGCATACAAACAAACATACAGACAAACATACATACATACAAATAAGCAGACAATGCAAAACCGTAATACACGCACGGACTAACAAATTTTTTAGCCAGTCTTTTCATCAGGATTTTTATTAATTACCTACGTAATTACCTCTGTCACAATAATAGTAGCAATAATAATATTATTTAAAATTATAATTATTGTCATTATTATGGTAGCAGCAGCAGCAGTAGTAGTAGTAGAAGCAGCAGAAGTTGTAGTAGCAGC
>NW_008704501.1:7096795-7136795 GCF_000326865.2 Helobdella robusta
GTCACCCTTTTTTTTTTACACTATTCGATCATGTTAAAATTGGTTTGCTTATGAAATAAACGGCCTAAATAAATCAAAATTGTTATTTGAACAACTATCTTCATTATATTCAATAATATTTTACATTCTGCTGGTGCTCATAAGAAACTGGCTGCTGAAATCATACGTTGGCTTACAGCAGTGGCAGTTTCATAGAACTCTTACGCTAGCACTTTTTTGTACATATAATGCTTTAAATAAATCAATATATTCATATCACAATTATTTTTGTCAGTATAAATATAGAAATTGCTTTTGTCAGGTGAAAAACAGTGGCTTTCTGAAGCCGTAGGTTGGCTTAATCGGATTTTTTCTCATGTATACAATACTGAGATAAATCAATCAAACAATCAGTCGGTCGGTCGGTCAGTCAGCCAGCCAGCCAGCCAGCCAGTCAGTCAGTCAATCAATCAACCAACCGATCAATCAACCGATCAATCAATCAACTAAATTGAATGAACCAAATAAACAAAAATAAAAACAAAAATAAATAAAAAAACTCGAACAAACAGTTAACCGTACAGACCTACAAACAATTTCGAGATTTTACTAAAGAAAGAAAAACACAGTAGTTGCTTTTATTTGAATTCATTCAAAAATGAAAAGTGACGGTTAATTAAAATTTTAAAATGTCAATTTTATTTAAAATTCGTATTTTAAATAAACAAATATAACAAAATATCGACCGATAAAAATAATTATTATCCATTATTATTATTATCATACACACTCCTCAGAAGTTCTCGAAGGATAATAAACCACGTAACATGAACATTTAGTAAGAACAGTTCACAACATATCATAATGACTAAATCAACATACTAAACAGAAATAATTTATACATGCATATATACAAAGTAAATCAAGAAATATCCAAAAATTATATAACCAATTTAAAAAAACTAGAAACCAGTCAACATTTAATGAATAAATAAATAGACATTATTAAAAAGATTGTTCAAAAAGGTACAATTTAAGGCGACGACGAGAATGAAATGTAGTTTGTTTTGTTGTTGTGGTGTTGTGAAGCGAAAACAAACACATCACACAAAACTAGTAAGAAGTCGCAAGAATAAGTCAGTCACCTACCTATAATAAAATTACTCTCAGGGCCCTAGCTTACTTATAAACATTGACTCAACTCACTTACCTACAAATTTGTATTTCTCGTTTTAGATGTTTCAAGTATTTTATTTAACATATTTTAGCGTTTTTATTTTACTTGAAGCTTGTTAACTAATGTTAAGCCCTAGCCTACCTACAATTGTTTAACTCATCTCAGTCCCTGAATTAAATTAAAGCCCGGTTCACGGTAAAGAAAATATAAAGTTGAAGAGAAACATAGCAACAACGACACCGAATGAATGGTTGTTGTGTATGTATGTGTTGTATTGATGTGTGTGTATGTAAATGTGCGGGCGCGCACTCTCCAGAAACTTCACTCACTACCAACGAACCTCCATTGCACCGACCATCATCTGACACGCATCGATGGAATGAATTTGACCGGATACTGAAAAATAAATTGAAAAAAAATTAATTCACTAAAATAAAAAACAAGCAATTGGAAAAAATAGGCAACTTATCTTTTTGAGATAACGTTCAATATTTGTTCAAATTCGAGTACTTTCAAAGGTACAATGAGACAAAAACAAATTTACCTTTAACATTATCTTCGATTTGTCATTGGAACGACCATCATGAGACCACCATCTGAAACGTGCTGACGCCCACCACAGCCCACCTCTCATCATTCTGTAGACAAGTTTTTATTAATTAGCGAAGTAGTAAATCAAGAAACAAAGGAACGAACGAATAAATATTTAACTGAATGATTGAATAATTGGTTGAATGAATGAGTGAATGAATGAATTAATTAATAAATCAATGATTCAATTAATGAATAGAATGAATTAACGAATCAATTAATACAAGAATAATTTAAAAGGTTGAGTGATAAAATGAACGAATGAGAAAAATAAAAAACGAAATTAAACCTTACTTCAAAAATCGTCGTTACTGTACTTTCCATTGCACCGACCACCACCATTTGGTCGGCACACAAAATACCATCCGAACTTCAGAGTGTCAGTCGAACAGCCAACGAGCTGATTCTTCCTACACCACCATCATCATATGTAAATCATCATGAGACACCCATCTAAAACGTGCTGACTCCCACCACTGCCCACCTCTCATCATTCTGTAAACAAAATTTTTTTATTTGCGTAGTAGTAAATGAATGTTAGAATCTTAGAAGCAAAAAAAATTAAGTTATAAAATGAAAATAATGTCAAATAAATAAAATTTTAAAATAATAAAGTAAAATGTAAAAAAAACTTACCGTCGTCCATTCGACAAAGGCAGAATGTTGAATGCGGTCCGGTTCCTACGTTGTTCTCCAAAACTGCTGCCAGTCCTCTTCGAGGTTGTTGTTGAAACACAGCCCGTGTTGATGGAGAAAGATAGAGAAAGAGTAGATTCTCATCAGAAAGCTTAGCGGTGCCTGCATCTCAAATTGCTTAATAAAAATAATCCTATCTACCTATTCAATTACCTTAACTAATCTATATTAAATTGTTAATGGTACGATAGTCGAAAGTCCCCCTTCATTCTTCCTCCTTGCACAGAGGTTCACCGACAGCCAGGGCACCGGATAGAAAACCATTGCCGTGCGGATAGTAGACTATTGCCGTGCGGATAGTAAACCATTTGCCGTCCGGAAGCCGTGCGGGTAGTAGACTATGGCCGTGCCGCATGGTAAATCATTACCGTGCAGATAGTAAACCATTGCCGTCCGGATAGTAAACCATTGCCGGTACACCACTGGCCACCAAGGCTTACCTCTGACAACAGACTTCGAAATTCAGAGTCTATCGGCTATCGTACCCTCAACTTACCTATTCATTACAATTAAGCCCTAGTTTACCTAAAATTACAAAAAAACTCAAGAGCCCAATTCATTTGCCAATCGGCACCCACCCCACCACCTACGTAATGCCTTGGGCTCCAACTTAGTAATAATATAAAACTTAAACCCTAAATCTATTAATGAGTGTGTGTTACAACGTAGCCTTAACTTACCTATTCATTACATTATGGCCCTAGCTTACCTAAAATTACAAAACTCAAGAGCCCAATTCATTGGCCTTTCGGCACCCACCCCACCACCTACGTAATGCCTTGGGCTCCAACCTAATAATAATAATGTAAAACTTAATAACTAACATACCTCTCGATACACTTACAGCGTTTATTTAATTTAAATTACAAGATTGTTCCTAGAATTAAATTATTGCTTTTAACTACCTATGAAATTAAATTACTCTCAACCTTAGTAATAATAAATTAGAATGTGTAATGAAAATAAAATAACGCTCAAATACTAATATGTGTTTATGTATGTATTTGTGTGTGTGTGTGTATAATACGCTGATGCGTGTAATGTGGGTGCGAGAAAAAATAGAAGAGATAAACTTACGCTGCCTACCTATCCAACAACATTAGTGTTGGATGCTTCCTATCTATCCTACCTACAATTAAAATTATGCCTATCTAACCTACCTATATAGCTACTTAATGTAATTGTGTGTATGTGCGTGTGCGTGTGAGCATTCTTACTTAATATTAAATTACAGAGAAAAACAGAGAAAAAAGAATTAAACGTATCCCAGCCAGGCGTATCTTTGCCACTGAATGAACGAACGTAGCCTGACATCTTCCACGATGAATTCCTTTGGAAGCTTCAACCTGAATAAAATGGATGAAATGGAAAAATCTTATTTATTTGACTAATTTAAATGAAAATAGAAAAACGAGCCGCGGTGAATTCCGCCGGAAAAGCCAGCCAACTGGCAAAAAAAGAACCGCAAAGAAACCGTAAAACGTACCCCAGCAGGGCATGCATTTTTTGCCACCGAATGAACGAACGTAGCGTGATATCACAACCATTCTGATCGTCCACAATGAACTCCTCTGGAAGCTTCAACCTGGGTAAATGAACCTGAAAAACCTAAATGAATGGTAAAATCTTATTTATTCAATTTAAATGAAAATAACCGCAAAGAAACCGACCGGTCGGCAAAGAAAAGAGAAAAGAAGAGCAAAGAAAGGTATCTATATAGGATTTATGCTCTATATAACTCTATATAACCATGCATACTACCACATTCAATCAATAAAAATCCCACTAAAACCAGGAACCACCGCGTACCTGCTGAATGTATGATGTGAAACAAAACACAAAACAAAAATCACACCATCAAGTAGAGTAAAAGAATAGGAGTCCCTAACCTACCTATGTAACTAAATTACCTTATGCCCTAGCCTACCTATATGATAAATTAATTTTTACCTCACCTACCTATGCTTCATTAACTTAACTCAAGACTCATGAAAAAAGAGAAAAAGGAGTAAAACAGAACATAAAATACTACCACACAAACAAACATGATGTATGTATGTATGTATGAGCAACCGTTAAAGAACCCACCTAAAATTAAAAAAATACCACCTACAAACATTCAAACCACCTACAAACAAATTTTCCATCCTATTTTAACTTTCTTTGATGCTTTTTAATCAGTCATGTTACAAAAGTCATTATCGATATCACAATGAAATCAATTTGAAATTTTTTTTAATTATTGATGAAATTTTTAAATTGTTGATAAAAATAACTAGTATATATAGTGTAGTAAAACGTTTACAATTTTCTGAGAAAATTCACAATAATTTGAGACTACACCATTACACAATTGTACAATTTGAATGTGTAAATACAACATTATAAATGTATTATAACTACGTGTATATATATCTATCTATTTCTTTATTTAGTTCTGCCTGTGTATGATATTTTGTCAAATTTATTTGATAGGAATTGAATATAACCTTCATACCGGCTGATTAACTACCATGCAGTAAAATAACTACTGTTGACACCATTTCCTCCAACGATTTCGCAACGAATTGCCCATACCAATATAATTAGAATAAACTCTTTCAATCAATGTTTAAATTTTTATATTGTCATTTATTCTTGTTTTTGTTTCTGTACTAATTTTCGTGTCAGATACAATAATTTAGTTTTTAAGTAAATTTTCATTTTCGTAGCTATACACAAACATGCCTACCTGTTGCATTAAAAATTGCATTAATAATAAATAGAAATGAGAAAATTTCTGATGCATCTTTTCACAGGTTTATTTTCAAATTAACTTCACACTAAAATAAATGTAACAATATCCCTATACTCATTGAATAGAACTATTTTGTTTTACAATTACATATATTTTATTTTATAGACTATTATAATTTATAATGCTATCATGGATTACCATTTTATTATTGAAAGCAATACTTAAGAAATGCACAAGTTTCTGTAACAGTTTATAAAATTTCAGATTTTTTCAAAATGTAAAAATGCAAAACGATTGGATTAAGTGCATCAGACAGGAAATAAATGATTTCAAATAGCTTCCATCAAAAAATGCAAGAATATGCAGTGACCATTTCTGTAATAAAGATTATAAGGGTTATGATGGAGAAAGGAAGGTAATGCTGAAGAAAGCATTCCCATGTTTTCAAGTTAGTTATATTTATATGTCATCAGTTACACAAGGAAGCAATTCACATCATCATTGTACATTGCAACATTCTTATCTATACAAAAAATATAAAATGCATTCACCAATATTCCATGTATTTTATTAAAACTTAGAAAGGGCATAATGACATTGTGAATAATAAACCCTGCTTAGGACTGGGATCATCATCATCATACCAATCACCATTACAAGTAGAGTCAATTTTATATTAATGCTTAACAAGTTAACTAAATTGGCATAATCAAGTTTTTATATGAAATACACATCAAGTATTTAATGTAACAAATAAATGAACAGAAAAATTTCTGGAAAAGTTTAAAAAAATTAGAACATATGACTCTGATCAAAAATCATTCGCGTTGACACTGCATTTGTATGGGCATAAGGTATATGATTATCTTTGGACAAATGGCTTACATCTTCCTCACACTAGGACATTAAGAAAGTAATCTTGTCATACGTGTTCAATAATTTTAATAAGATTGTTTTAAATAACTATTCTCAATGTCATTTTATTAACACTACATTAAAAGGTGGCTACAAAACATTGATGGTTAGCCTGGGGTGATTTCTACAAACCTTATTGACTAATGGTGATGGGGATCCTCTGGAACTGTAGGATCATGACATTCAATCTAGTCATGGATTGAGAAATCAATCCTTGATATATTTTATAACAAACATTTATTATAATATAAGAATGAAAAAAGATGTAGGTGTAAGGCAAAATCTTACTGGAACTATTATTTTTAGCAATTTATGACTTTATCCATTTTCAATGATACCGATATTTTTAATTATTATTATCCAAATTATACTCATGCCTATATAAATTAATTTGATTGTGCTTAATTATTTTATTTACTTGCCATATGTATGCACAGCATTTAATAAATTAATGATAATAATTAATAACACAACATTTTAAGTGCATAAAATATAATAAATTAAAATTTATTTATTTAATTTAGTATATTTTTTATTCTCAGACCTAAGCATTGTAAATAAAAATTTTAAAACCAATCAAGCAATAGAATTTTGGATCTTAGGAACAAGTGCTGTTAGTCGTTAACTGTAGTAGTGTAGTCAGTAGTGGTTGGTAGTTTCTAGTAGTCTAATCTGTTAATGTTCGTTAGTGTTATCTGTTATTTATTTCAATTAGTAATTAGAATCAGTAGAGTTTAGTTTTAGCTTAATTATTAGAGTTTAGTAATTTAATTACTAATTAGTCGTCGTTTAGTGTTGTTACAATTAATGAGTTAAGTGTTGTTGGTGGTTCACAAAAAATTTTTTTTATTTAAAATGCAAAAAGATACTTAACCGTCATACAGCAATATCTATCCTAAAACAGCATCTAGTACCTTTTAAAACATTTTGAAATTTTAAATAAAAGCAATTTTCCGAAATTAGTAACTATACGATCGTAACTTTTGACTTGGGCGATAAAAAATCGCTCTCCAATTTTCCTCCGGATGTAAGCTCCTTGTTCGACCGTCAAAAATGAGCGAAGGCCGTTATATTTATTCTAATTATATGCGTATATGACTACATTTGGTTCCAGTTTATATCAAATTTACTTTTAAATCTTTTATAGTTTTTTTCAGTTTTAAAAGTAAACTTAAGTGTGTAATTTTTTTCTGGCATTTTTCCTGTTTTATTATTTCTTACTAAATCTTTAATTATTTAAAATGTTTATTAGAAGTTATTTTAAAGCAATCGTCAAGCGATTTGTAAATTATTCCTATAAACTATCAAATTTAAATTTATTTAAGTGTGACTCCAAAGTTCTTGTGTTAGGAGTAGGTTCAGTGCTAGTGCTAACCTATGCATTGGACAGATTTTCCCCCAAAGATGTCCTCACAAATTTTGAGAATTCAAATTTTGAAAAACCGAAAGTGCACAGAGATGTGAACATTGCAAGAACCGGCCATCTGATTCAGGTAGATGGTACTTGGCTGCCAGAGTACATGTTTGCAAACTTGGAGTTGTTGGATGCCATTGGACGCTTTCAGATGAAAAACGACGACATTTTAGTCGTCAGTTTTCCCAAATCAGGTTTTTGATAATTTTATTTAGCTGAAATATGTAATTTATATTAAATTTATTCGTCTTTTTTTTTTTAAATTGCAATTGATTAAACTAAAAATGATTGAGTTCTTTGATAATTTTAATTTCTGATATCAATGGCTCTCCTATCAACAACTAAATCAGAAGATCACAAATAGAAAATTTCAGTTGTTATCCCAATTTAGCTTTATGAATATAGTTTGGACCTAATTTAAAATTTTTTTTTTTTAATTAACAGTTATAACTACTGAACCTTCTCAGTGTAGGTACAACATGGGTGCAGGAAATAGTGACCCAAATATTAGCCCTCCAATCAACCATCTCAACAGATCGACACTCAAATATCGAGGATAGATTTCCATACATTGAATATCCTTACCCTGGTTTGAAGTCATTAAAAGATCGACCTTCACCAAGGTTACTCAAAAGTCATCTGCCCTACTGGTTCATGCCTCAATCAGTTTCCAACAACGTTGGGAAGGTTAATGTTGGGTTAATGCTGCAATGAAAATTTTTTTTTTCAAATTTGAAATACTAAAATGTCAATCTCTATTTTTGAGATACTATGTTAAAATGGAATATTTTAAACAAAGGTGATCTACATAGCCAGGCAGCCTAAGGATGTTTGTGTCTCCTACTACAACTTTCTGAAGATGATATCATTCCTCAACTACAGCGGCTCTTTTCAGAATTTTTTTCAAAATTTTCTTGAGGGAACAGGTGGCTTTGTTTGTAATTTTTCAATGTGTCAATCACTTATTTAAATTTTTTAAATATTTTCAAAGGTTGTTTAACCAATTCTTATAATTTAATTTTTTTTCTCTAAAAGTTGCATATGGGCCCTGGATTGATCATGTGACATCATTTTGGGAGCATAGAAATGATCCCAACATACTTTTCATCACATATGAAGATCTGCACTCGGTACCTTTAGCTTTTTATTTCATTTTTTGGACAAAAAAAATTCATGATTCCAATTAAATATCTTTATACAACTCATTTTAGTTACTAAATCTAGTTTACATTTACTAATTTGTGAAGGTCTCGTATGCAAATCTAACCCATATTTGCCATTATTACATATTTTTTATCTCAAGAATTCACCGAAAGTTATAAAGAGAATTGCCGATTTCTTAGGAACAGTGCTGACAGATCAACAAATCAATGAGATAGCTAAGGAGACAAAATTCGAAAAGATGAAAGACAATCCATCCGTCAATTATTCCTGGTGGGATGATTTGGGAATAAGGAACAAGAAGGAAGCGAATTTTATGAGAAAAGGTTTAGTTAGGAATTTTTTCTTCATTTTTTAACTTGTTGCGACCTTATATTTGGCAATATTTGTATAATTATTATTAAAATTATTCTTTTTTTAATCAATTAATCAATTTTAATTAATTAACTAATTGTTTTAATTGTTTTTTTTTAATATTTTGAATTAAAGGTATAATAGGAGACTACAGAAATTACATGACAGATGATATGGTCAAACAGATGGATGGTAAAATGGTAATGCTGAATAGTGTGCTGTTGAATGAAGATGATGTTAAATGAAGAAAATTTGAATATTGATATATTGTGTGTGTGTGAGAGAGAGAGAGTAAGAGTAATTTATTTATTAATCCTTGGAATGACTTACATATAAGTGTCGAAAATATTATTTCGTTTTGTTTATTTTTAAATAAAAAATTGAAGCATTATCAAGCTAAATCTTGCCGGTTATAAATTTTTAACAGGAAACGAACAACAAAAATTAATCTTTTAATAAACCATTTTTTTCTATTCAGAAATTATTTTCCGTTAAAATCAGATGCGAATCTGGTAATAATGTTTGTAGTGAATAACGAAAAACGCTTGTTAGTTATAAACAAGTCGTCCGTTAGTTGATAAGATCAATCAATACCGTTTTAAAATAATGTTTTTTAACCTTTTTTTAAAAAATCTTTAATAAATTGAGACCTTACATGTTTAAAACGGTTTAAATTATAAAATTAATAAATGTAATAACAATAATAACGTTAACAATAAAAGTTATAACAACACAGTTTTCGTTCGACCATATTTTGGTGATCATAATGTAAATCAATCAACTGAATGAACTTGTGTAAACAGAATAAATGCTAAAGCGGACGATGGTTCCGTAGTCATCAAAATGTACAAAAGAATGATGAAAAGACAATTGTGCGTGTATATGTGTGTGTTTGTGCGTGTATATATGTGTGTGTGTGTTTGTGCGTAGTATACATAGACGGACAACACAAAAGCGAAAATTTTATGACATGAAATTCGACAATGAAATTTGAAGCGTTTACGTAAGAGACTAGGAGGAATAGAGAAATCTAAAACATGACAATTTAAAATACAAACGTGTAAATAAATAAAGGTCAATATCGTCATTTGTTTGAAAAAGATCTTTTTTGCATTCAGGTTTGAAAAAAAAAATATTAAAAAACTTCAAAATCAGACATTGACGGCGCCATATAGAAGTACCTACGCGAGTATTTGCAAGCAATGTCTATGAAGACATACAAAATATTCAACATTCTTAACAGAACTACACGGCGACGATTAGCAAATAAAGGCTTGTTTTAAATTACCTAGACGAGTTCGGTGCAAGCAATCATTCTAACGTGAATAGCAAAAATGAACGGATTAACGACAAGCACTTAGGTAAATAGCTGAGTCGTTTAACAAGCAATTAGTTGCGTTGCGTTGGTCTGTGTGTATGTATATGATCAAAAACTAATTGTATATAAGATATGACAACATTGTTTACAAATATCTTTCACACGTTTTCATCTGGCCTGGTCTGTCAATGAATGGATCTCATAGCCTGAAGTGAATCACGCACGAAATATTAAATAAGCTTTACACGATTTAAAATGTAAACTATAACAACTGAGGAATCATATAACATGTGATAAATGAAATGAACAATGTAACATATTGAACGAATGAAAAAATCGTTTTAAATACCAAATGCTTAAAAATTTTACAAAGAACTGAAAAATATAATATGAAAATAACTAAGCGAAAATAGCACTAAGATGATTAAACGTCATAAGATGTGACTGTTGTCGCTGAAATTTACGCTGTCGTCGTCGTATTCTCTGCCTGTTAACTCGCTCCGATTGTCCGAATAAGATCGGTCAGTATTTTGACACGAATCGATGGAATTCACTTTTAAACTATCGATGGACATAGCCATGCTACTTCTGGAATCTGAGTTCAACCTCGACTTCTTATGTCTGGCTAGTAGAAGTTCGGTTTTGGTCAGTTTAGGAGTTGAATGTACAAAAGAATCGACTGCTTGGCCGGTGTGATCGACAACACTGTCGGAAACATCGATCACTTGTGTGGTGTTTAAACTTACTGGGAGAATGTTATTGTTACCATTTGCAACGTCTAAATTGTTTATTAACGTGTCTACGACAGAAAGGTCGTTGTCAATTACGATGGCGTTGTTTGTGATAACGTCGGTTGCAAGAGTGTTGTTAGAGTTGACGAGAGTCTGATTTTTCTCTGCAATCAAGGTGTGCGTCTCGACATTCTTCTTGAACCAACCAAAAACTCTCCTTTTGATAGGAGATTCAGGCTTTGGACATATTTTATTTTTTTGCGGTTTCTTAACTTGAGCTGTTGAATCTGAACTCGAGGTTTTCAGTGGCTCCTTGTTTATTATTTCGCATCCCACATCATGTTGGTTGCTTGTTTTATTTGAATGTTTCTTCCAAAACGGGAAGCCTTTGTGAGATTTATGTTTTATTTTGTCTTCGTCCGTTGTGTTACTTGCTGGAATTTTTGAAGAATTTTTTACGCCGGTGTCAGCTTTGTCATCTTTAGAGCTCGCGTGAGTGAACAATTTTGATTTGATTGGCGATACAAAAATGTTCTTGCCTTTATCTAAAGTAGGATCAAGGATGACAATTTCGTTTTGAGGTTGATGCTTGCACTCACGCTCGTCACTTTCATTTGATGTTTGTCTCTTGGTTGATAGAGAAAGTTTTTTGGTGGCTTCCTTTTTCTTTTCAACGTTCAAACTTAAGTTATTTCGCGCGGCTTTTTTGTTTCCCTGGTTTTGAGTTTTTTCTGCTGAGCTGAGAATCTTTGAGGGTGCATTGTCTGTTGCTGTATTTCTCTTCACATCATCGCCATCGAAATATTCTTCTAGTTTGTCGTACGTTGAACTCTTAACTAACTTACAAGTCGTTGTTGATTTGTTTTCACCAGTAATTTCTTTAGCCGCAACTGTTTGCTTTGCAGCGCTTTGTTTAGCTGCTGCTGAAGCACTTACAGTTTTGGGTAGCATTTTTGTGGGCATGCTGTTAACGCTTTTGTTACTGGTGACAGAGTAATTGGAGCCTGATTTAGTGACGATAGGATTCTTGAGCAAGTTGGAAGAAGATAGAACTGACGACAACCTTTCAGTTGATGACAGCGATGAATGAGGCGAGGAACTCTTTAAAGATGTTTTTTTATAGCCTCTTGGTTGAGCGTGTTTTGAAGTTGCAGTTGCTAATGTTCGTTTCGCACTTGTAAGTTTTTCATCTTTCGAATCTGTTTCTTTTGAGGAATTCAGCGTAATTTTATTCGTATCGCAGGAGTTTGATTTAGGTGGCTTGATGAAAGTATCTTGTTTGTTTAACGTTGGTTTAGCTTTTAAACCTTTGCCATTCAACTGTTTAATATCGTTGGCCGTCGGGGGTTTTTGATTAGGTGGCAGAGAGTATGATTTTAATTTTGCCTGTTTAGCACTATCATCTATCGTCGATGAAGGAAAACTTGCGTTTTTGATAACCGCAGATTGTGGTCTAGATGACGACGACGAACTTTTTGTTGTGATGGACGTTTTATCAATTTTACTGGACAGTGCTTTACTGTGCGTTACACTGGATTGTTTGGTCTTCGTTACATTTTTTGCCGTATCGAAACATAATTTAGTTTTATCTTGCAGATCTTTTTTGAAATGCATTGATGAATTAGACTTGGATGAAATGGCTTGCGAACGAGATTCCAATTTTTCAACTGAAGTTTTTGGCTTGTTAGAATAAAGAGCCTTCCTTTTGCCTCTAATCACTTTAGGCTGATTTGTAACATCCTTACTTTCTTCGGTTCTGCTTTGAAAACTGTTCGTCGAACTAGGCTTTACAATTTTTGGTTTGTTTATAATCATCTTTTTCTCTTCATTTTTTTCACAGATCTTACTTTCATTATTTTCATTATTCGGAACTAAAGTCAATTCTTTTTCTTCTTTCTGATTCGTGCAAAAAGAATCTAATCTGCCAGGTGTGCGTTTGTGATTACCTAGTGATACATCGTTATTTCCATGTTGCGCCTTGACAAATTTTTCTTCGAGATTACCTTCATTAGCCCAAACGTTGCTTGATAAAAATTCATCAATGAGTTCGTCGTTGGAAATGAGAGATATGGTTTCGTGTTCCAAGAGCAGAACCTCGTTGCTGAGATTACTTTCCGTTAACGAAGTTCTTTCTAAAACAGAGAGAACTAAGTTCGCGTTTTCCTGCAACGCTCGCTCTTGTTCTAATGACATGGAGAATTTAGTTGTCGGAGAGTTTGATAATTCGGACGAAGAGTTTTTATCGGATTCTGATACAAATAAAACATTTCTTTTCGACAAATTGCTAACTTCTTTTGCCTTAAGTTGGTCTGGCGTACTATCAAAGAAAACGTTTTCTGCATCTGCCAACTTGTAGGAGTTTAAAGAATCTGTGGTCACATCACTGTTAATGCTAGATTTCGTTTCTTTTAAATGTACGGGACTGTAACCCAGCGGCTGTTTCAAGAATGATTTTGTTTTCCTTTTCGAATTTTCGCTCCTTTTCGAATTTTCGCTTTTTTCTTCCACTTTGCCAAAAATTTCTACCTTGCGAAAGGCGTTTCTTTCCTGTTTTTCTTTTACTTCTGCATTTATCAAATTCGAGCAAATTTCATTAGATGAATTAGAGGCTGATTCCAAATTAATTTGCGGTATTTGAGATTTTTGATTCATCAATATCTTTTTTGAAACTGCCAAGCACGGGATTCTAGATTTTGATTGAATATCCTTTCCTATATTTTCTTGATTGGTCGTGTGTTTATCGTAGTTGATTGATTTTTGGTTGTTCAAATTATTTCTATCAATTTTATACTCGAACTTTTGTTGTAAATGATTACTAAAATGAGCATCGTTAACATCCTGTTTACCGTTAATTAATTCGCCTTCGTTCCCTACAGTTACTTTAATCATATCATTTTCGAGATTTTCAATATTTGCGAAGTCGTTATTCTTCATCAAATCGCCGTAAGAAGCAGGGTGAACAATTAACGCATCTGCAGTTATATCTCTAAAATTGTTGGCGCACTGAAAATTTTTATCATTACGAACGTTAAATGGAGAATGGTAGAAATCAGCTGCGTTGTCTTGGTTGCCAGTTGCGATGCTTTCGTGGCAACTCAAAAATATACCAGGCGAGTAAAAATTTTCAGAATCAATATAAACGCTATCCAATCCTTCGTTTTCCAAAGACATGTTATTTTTTAGAGCATAATTATTAATCTTGCCGGCATTCAATCTGGAAGCTTCAGTATCTGACAGGCATATAACGTCGTTGAGATGAATTGGATAGGAGGGTGGTTTCGTAGGAGGAATATTTATTGAGTATTTGTTACTCGGTCTAACATTAGATTTTCTAGTAAATGCTAATGATGAAACGCAAGAGATTGCATCAGTTGTGTTGTTACAAAAATCCAGAAAATTTGAATTTCCACTGGGGCTTCCGACAGGGCTGTCCATATTTTCACAAGTTTCAGAAAAATAACGACTTTCTAACTCCTTTTGAAAAGCCCTCTGCTTACGAACGTGCAAACCAGGGCGTTCGATATCATCCGGTGAAAAACATGCGTCGTTCTGTAGCATTTTATTGGAAGATAACGTAGAGAAGGGACTAAGGGATGAATCGTTGTGAACGTTGAAGACAGGCGACGACATTAAATTTCTCAAGGCGGCTGTGCTACCCATCGATATTATGCGGTGTTTCGAATGTACCAAACTTTTCAACATGCCAACTGCACCCAAATTGCAGAGAATTTTCTGATCTTCCAGACAGTGAGCTGATAAGTTCCACAAAGTTCCACAGGCGTTACTTACGACGGTTAAGCTTGGAGATCGTAGATGTTTCAATAAAGTCGGAAGACAACCGTGTTGTCTCAGAATACTTCGATAGTCTGCTCTGGTAGCTACGTGACTGCTTACATTCCTCAACACACCTCCGCCGTTCTCAACGACAGCCAGTGTTTTCGACGGACTCTTGAAATTCAAAGACCAAACAAGAAGTTGCAAGGCTCCTCTGATGGCACAAATATCCTCTTTGTTCTCCGGACAATGAGATGAGAAATTCCAAAGTGCACTCAACAAGCTTTTAAGAGTTGACTCTTTTTTGATAATTAGTATGGACCTCGTTAACATTTCCACGGCTCCAGCGGCTCTCAAATATTTTTTGCTGGCTGTATCGGCGTGCCATGACAAATTTCTGAGAACGCTGGCAGCCACCTGGCAGAGATCTTCGCAGGGACTTTCGAGCTGGATGACCAGGGCTCGAAGTGGACCGGGCATGGAGCAGAGGAGAGCTTTGTTAGTTCCATCTCCGAACGTTAGATTAGTGAGAGCCATGCACGTGTATCTTCTCATTGTCAGGTTGTCGGGGTCCAAGGTGTGGCCGAACAACTCCTGCTGCAACTGCAGTAGCTCCGCCAATGCCTGGATGCCACCTTTCAAAAAAATATTTTTTAATTTATTTAAAAATAAAATAAATTTTCACTAACAGTTCCTATATATATAGCATGCAACAAAGCAGAACACGCATACCATAAATAATTTTTTGTTGTTTCCGATAACATAGAGCGAGCAGAGCAGACGTACATTGAAAATAATGCGGTAATAAATATATGAATGAATGTATGAATGAATGAATGAATGAATGAGTGAATGAATGACTAGCAGTTTTAATTCACAAGTCACCTAATGTGCATATTGCGTGCCTGTGTTCTTCGTCGAATGTTAACTTCATCAGGACTGTTGCAGCACCCAACGGATGTTGGATGTCTGTTAAATATCCTGCTGTGTTTTTATTATAATAATTATTAATTACATTATGTTGTTGTTATTATTTAATATTATTATGTTCTTATTGTTATTACAAGCTGCAAAACAGTCAAATAAATTGAGGTTAATAAAGTGAGCAAAGTCCATTCAGAATGTAATCTATACAGAGTCAACATGTTTTGAAACGTTTGAATGTACATTAGCTTCTGTGTTGTGCATTTGAATTTTGCAAAAAAGAAATTCGTACCATTACTTCGTCTTATTACTGACTATGACCAGTAAAATTAATACATTCTACAATCGGAATTAAAAGATACAAATAAGAAACATATGGTACATATAGTAGTCGTAGTAGTAATGTTGTAGTCGTAGTAGTATCGACTGTAGCAGTGGTAGTAGCGGTAACAGGTGTAATTATAGCAGCAGTAGTAATAATCGTTGCTATATAATTTCCCTTCCTGCCAAAAATATTATTTTTCCTTTCATGTAAACATTGCATTCAATCAAAATTGATCAGCACCACATAAGTATTCTATGGGAGAGACGACGTTTAAACGGACATTTGAATTATTGATAAATCAACCAAGTTTTTAAACCAATCAGACAACTTTACGAATATTTATAAAGCAAACACGATATAAAATTTTTCGATATTTAAAATAACAAAATAAGGACAAGTTAGAATGGAAAACCTTGAAAATATGCAACATCGTCATAAACGACGGACGAAGAGCATGCGTTATAGAGAGCAGAGGCTTTCAGATGATCGCAATAGTCGCGAACCTGTTCCAACAACCTCAGCACCCTGGACTCCTGTCTGCCCCTTTGATCCTCGCAATGCACGTTGATGATGTTACGGAGGGTGGCCGACGACCTTGACCTTATGTTGAAGTGGTTAGGGTCTGGCTCGCTATTGTGCAGTAGGTGGATTAACAGGGGCAGGCAACCTTTGTCGTGTGAAGAATTGTAAAAGTGTGTGTGTGTGTGTATGTATGTGTGTGTGTGCATGTGTGTTTTGTTTACGCGTGGAGTGTTCGTGCGTGCAAAGAAGAAAATGTGCTAGTGAAATTGTAGATTGCAGTTTCAATCAAAATTTGAAAAAGTTATAAAAAATTACGTCATCTCACATCGGTACCATCATCATCCTCATCATCACCATCATGAGTGGCTAACCGGACTGCCTCATGGCCACACAACTTTCGGGTGAGAGCGACATGGCGTGTAGCGACCTACTCATTTCGTCTTTGTTGTGAGTGCCGAGTATCGATAGTAGTGAGTATATCATATCTCCATGCTGAAGGTCGTGCGGCGTTAGTGATGATGATGACGATGTTGGTGATGATGATGACGTGATTGTAGCGACAATGATTGTAGTAACGTCGATGATGATGATGTGAATGTAATGGCAATGAGGTTGACGATGACGACAAAGCTAAGCTGGCGACGAAATCAATAATGATGAAAACCATAAAAATATACCAAGAACCATAGACAAAATAACGACGATGATGACCAAAACAGAGATATTGAAATTAAAATCATATTCTGCAATATCCAGATTGAAGTTAGTTAGCACAAAACCCCTAAACGCTAATTAAATATGCCATATACAGACTCGATACCGTATTCTATTATTAAGCCCCCTCAAAATAAAATTAAAATTTAAAATTAACTAGCATTAAAACTTTTAAAAAATATTTAAATTTATTTTACGAAAATGAAATAAAAAAATAGCCACACATACACGCCTGTGAGGGACGATTTTTTTTACATACTTTACAAAGACTTGAGTTAATTTACAGCATGTAACTATTTCAATCCGTCGGTCTAAACTCCAATTCTTCAAAAGAAACTCTTTCTCTCTCTCTCTTTCTCTCTCTCTCTCTCTCTCTCTCTCTTTCTCTCTCTCTCAGCAACACTAACTAACAACAACAACAAAAACGTCATTCTGAGATAGTGCGTGCAAGTCTTTAAGAGATGATGCTGGCCGATAAAAAGCTTTTATTATTATTATTATGCCTTCTTACATACAAACAACTTTAATGGTGACGTCATGGTGAAAGTCATTCGCCGATGATGTTTATATGACGATAAATGTGATGATAGCGTCGTGATGTCGTAAAATGATGATGTAATATAATGAATGACGTCATAAAAATTGCTACGACGACGATGATGACGACGACGACGATGATGGTAATGATGTGTCTGAATGTAATGTAATGATGTAATGATTGTAATGTAATGATGTAACATTATGACACGTTACGCTGACATTAACACACCAATTCAGTAAATTAATAACTGTACTGAAATGATGCTAACTGATTTTAGATAGAGGTTGCTGTCCAAATTCCTGCTATTGCTGTTATTGTTGCTGTTACTAACTATATCAACGGTGTTGTTGTAGTTGTTGTTATTATTATTGTTGTTGTTAATGTTGTTGTTGTTAATGTTGTTGTTGTTAATTTTGTTGTTGTTAATGTTGTTGTTGTTAATGTTGTTGTTGTTGATGCTGGTATTGTTACAATTGTAATGAACGACGTTAATATTATTTTTTTTACCGCAAACTTTGTAAGTGTTGTAATTGTTTTTATTATTACTATTATTATTACTAATACTACTATTGATATTATTATTATTGTTGTTGTTGTTGTTGCTCTGATTTGGATGATTATCAACACCGAAAATCATGTTCTGACCAGAGCTGCTAATGCGACAGTGGCCACCACTACTACTACCACCGTTCGAAGTAGTAGTAGTAGCAGTAGTAGTAGCAGTAGCAGTAGTAACGTTAATATTTGTAGCGTTAGTATTATAAATGGTATTGGTGGTAGTATTACAAGTATTGAAGGCAGTGTTTCTAGTGAAAGTATTTCTGTTATATGTAGGAATTAGACTGTGGTTTGTGGCAGTAGAAGCAGCAGCAGTAACAACAGCAGCAGAAGTAGTAGTAGTAGCAGCAGCAGCGGCAGAAGTAGTGTTTCTAGTAAAAGTGTTTTTAGTATTTAAAACGCTGTTGTAGTGGAAACTGTAGTTTGTTGAAGATTGTGGATTGTAATTAATGCCACCGTCATTAGCTAGGTAGCAACTTGGGCCTGAAATAAAAGAAATTATTTTTTAACATTAAAATTAATTAGAGAGAGAGAAAGAGAGAAAGAGAAGAGAGAGAGAGAGAACGAGAGATAGAGAGAAACAGAGGAAGAGCAAAAAATAAAGATAGCGTAGCAGTAATCAGGCAGTTAACTTCTAATCAAAAAATATACAGTAGCAAAATTATAATAACATACGAACACGAACAAAACACGCACACACGCAAACACACTCACGCACACACGCATACACACACGCACGCATACACACACTCACGCACACACACTTGTAAGGAAGACTATAATAACATCAATTATTTCAATTGCATTTCAATGGCACTTCAAAACATGTTCGGTCCTGATTAACACAAAAAAATTGTAAAAAAAGAAAATGTTAAAAAAACAAAACAAACAAACAAACAAGCAAACAAACAAACAAACAAGCAAACGAAACAAAACAAACGAAATTAACCAAAAAAACCTATAAAAAATTTAGATTCCATGAATCATTACTCTCACATATACCATTATATTTTTATATACATTGTTGTATACATACACACCTACGTATAAACACACTCACGACGCATACATACGCACGCATACACATACACACACACACACACACACACACGAACGCACAGAAATGTGAGTTCGTTTTTAGTTTATTGTTTTGGATGTTGTTTTTGATAACCTAGATTATTTTCTGGGTAATGAAGAGCATATGCGCGTTTTTATACGCGCACACACACACACACACACACACACACACACACACACACACACACACACACACACAAACATACATATAAACAAACATATATACAAACAAACATTCATACAAACAAACATCCATACATACAGACGTACAACAAAGCTAATCAAGGAAGGGTCAGACATACATACATACATACACACATACATAGATACAAACACATACATAGATACATACATACAGACACATATGCATGCATATATACTAACATTCATTCTATATTTTCTTTATTTCTTCAATTTTTTTGCTAAATCTACCTAATTAAGATACCTGTATATCTACTCTTTCTATACTATGATATCTGTATCTTTCCACTTTCCTCGTTCTCTCTCTCTCTCTTTCTTTCTGACCCCCTTTCATAAACACACATGCACACACACAAACAAAAACACACAAAAACACACACAGAAAACGAAAAAATGAAATGTGAACTAGACAGAAAAGTAATAATGTCAGTTGGACCAGCCAAACATCAGACATAATTGAATCATAATCACTTCAATAAAGGAAATACAAACATGATTATTATACATACACATACAAACATACACACACATGCAAACATACACACACACACACACACACACACACACACACACACACACACACACACACACACACACAAACCAACATAAATACATACACACATACATACATACACACAAACACACATATAAACCTTTAATGAAGCCAGCAACATGAGTTTCAGTTCTAGGCTTCAAATAGTCATCATCATCACCATCAACATCATCATCATCGCAATAAGGATGACCATTACGGCTCATGAGATCATTATCACAACCGAGAACATCATCATCAGCACCACTATCGTCATCTTCATCGTTTATAATTTCGTCGTTGTTGAAGTTCATTTCAAGCTTTCTGGAGAGGCTATCATTATCATCATCATCATCGTCATCTTCTTCTTCCTCTTCCTCGTCATCTTTATCATGACCTCCATTATCATCAGCACTTTTTAAATTTTTGTTGATGTTGAAGCGTTGTTGCTGTTGTTGTTTCAACCTGGTGAAAGGACTTGTTCTCTTCAAAATTGGACTCGTGACGTCCTATGATGATAACGATGATGATGGTGACGTGATAATGATGGTGATATGATAATGATGATGATGTGATAATGATGATGAATATGATGACGATGATAACGATCATGTGATGGACATGGTGGTGATGATGATGTTGTGGCGGTGTTGGTGGCGATGATGACGATGACGTGGCGATGATGACATATTGATAGACGGCGCCATGCTTATATGATGACGACGACGACGATGATTTTAATAAGGGTAATCATGATAACGATGATGATGATGATAATAATAATAACAATAATAATAATAATACTACCACTACTACTACTACTATTACTACTACTTTAAATAATAATGATAATAATGTAAACACAAAAAGTAACCAACGATAAACGTTTAATCATGCTTAAAATTACAGCAATCAATCACTCAACAAAGTTCTACCATCATAAACATAACATCATTATCAGTAATACTTCTTAAATAATAATAATAATAATAATAACATCAACCATAATTAATAATAATAATAATAACTATTATTATTATTACGGCAAATTAATTATTTTCATCATCGTCGTTATCACTACATAATACATAAATTTCTATCAAAGATTATTATTATTACCGTCCTTGAACTATCATTAATAATAATATTAATAATAATAAAAATATTTATAACAGGTGAAAATATATCTCTCTCTCTCTCTCTCTCTCACACACACACACGCATACACGCACGCACGCACACACACACGCACACTTAAAAAAGATAAATGTAGAGAGATGAGATCATCAAACTCAACTGATAAAATTCTTAAAGATACTACTACTACCACCACCACTACAACTACTACTACAACTACTACTTTTACTACTACAACTACTACTACTACTACTACTACTACTACTACAACAACTACAACTACTACTAATAATATTAATATTAATAATAATAATAATAATAATAATAGCCATCATCGCCATCATCGTCATCATCGTCATCATATATTTATTATAACAGTTGTGCTTTGCTGATATTAATGATAATAAAATAATGATGATGATGATGAAGATGATCTCGACGGTGATGATGATGATAATGATGATGGTAATGATGATGACGACGACGAAGACGATGATAACTTGTCAGAAACGTGTTTCCTTCCTCATAAAAACTATTAACATATGTCACCGAGAACAATTGTGACAATGATGAAAGTAATAAAGGAAGACTATTAGTAGTAGTAGCAGCAATAGTAGTAGAAGCAGCAGCAGTGGTAGTAACAGCAGTAGTAGCGGTAGTAGCTGCAGTGATAGCAGTAGTAATAATTAAGTACTACACAGTACACACACCTTACTGTGTTTATAGCCTTCAGTACAGTATTTACCTACCCATAGCCTATTATCAAGCAAGTAGTAATAATCACTAATCACCATTATGAAAATAACAATTAGATAAATTTCATAATTAGCTAGCTATCTTACTCCTCTCTCTCTCTCTTTCTCTCTCTCTCTCTCATTATCCCAACCAATTCATTCATTATTAAGTTTAGAATCAAATAATTATCATAAAAACATTTCCTATTAAACTAGATGTAAAGTTACAGTTAGTCAGTCCTATTTCGTCATCTTCTTCTCCTTCCTCACCATCATATTATAATCATAGTTTATGTCATTACTTCTTTATAAAATCGTCATTATTTTCATTATCAACTTAATAATTTGCACCATCATCTTTATGTTCATCACCATTCAGTCATCCAATTCAATGAAACCAAAAATTGATCTATTAATAATGGTAATTATTAAATAATTCTAAAATTAAATCTCACTTATTCATCCATTCATTCATTCATTTTGGACAAAAATCAAACAATTTTAAAAAACAATATAACTTCAACATGAAAGATAGATGGAACATTCATTTATTTCTTCAAAACCAATAATTCAAAATACTTACTAAATCACCAGAAGATAGTCTGCCATGGAAAACCTCTGCTTTCATCATTTTGTGGTCAATAACTGACTCGTATTTTGTTTTAAATTTAAAAGTTTAAAACGATTTTATTGTTAATAACAGTTTAAATGATAAACACATTGATTAGGTTTCTATTTAATATTAAATAATTTTGAATAAATTAATTTATTCAGAAAAAATATATATGTAACTATCATCTGTTTCAAAAACAATCTATGGTAAAATAAGTAAGAAACAGTAACAGTATTTTATATTGTTAACAGTATTTTATACTGCTATATATTACTGTGTAGTTCTGGTATCATAGTATAAGTCAGAATGTAGTATTCATTCACATTTTTAGGACTACACTGTATGTAAGAATTGTAACTTAGTACAATCAATGCATTGCGTAGTGTATTTAATATTATTGTCATAAAGTGAATAGGAAATTGCTTTCCAGTTTTTTGCCCCTGATAGACATGTCAATCAAAAATTGACCAGACATAAACTTCCAATGGTCTGTGTGAGTCTTGCTCTGCAAAAAGAATGAAATTACAATTTATTACATTTAAATTACATAAATAGTAATTATCATAAATAATTATAAAATTTTTAATTTAATTTTTATATATATTTCAAATATTTAAAAACAAAGAGTATTAACAACATTGTAAAGCAAAGTGGTAAAAGTAAAGCAATCAGCCTTTTTTAATTTTAATTCAATTCAAATTCAAAGCATTTCGGAGCAATCTAACGCTGGATAATTACGAAATTAATTTTATAATTTAATATATAATTTTTATCAAATATTGGTTGAATGAAATCAGGATGAAAAGATTAACAAACAACAGGAGGAATATGATGATGAATGATGAGCCATGAGATGATCAAATTACAAATTAAATTTTAACAAAGGTATTCAACCAAATATCTATAAAACACCGTTCAAAATTTAAAATATTCAATCATTTTTCTGAATAAATATATTAAATCTACAATAATTCAAACCTTTTATAATTTTATTTTATTTTAAATCCAGGAAAATCATCCTTTTTAAAAGATCCATGATGTGATACTTCCTTTGTTTTTTTTCTTCGAGTAACTCCCTGCAATGATAACTGCACACATTATGTGCACTTTGTATATAATAGTGCATCCAATGTGTACAACAAACATATATGTACGTACGTGTATCTATAGAATTATAGATCATATATCTGATATATTGAACAACAAAAGCATGTATTTTTAGCAAGTTGCATAATAACAAAATGCTTTATTTTTGTAATTATTATTTATTATGTTAATTTTATTGTTGTTCTTCTTCTTATTATTATTCTTATTATTCTTTTTATTCTTATTCTTATTATTATTCATTAGATTCTAGTGAATCAGCGGGCTATCTCGGAAAATGCTTTCTTCATCATACAGTACTAAATTAAGATTTGAAGGTTAATTATATAGTTGTGTAAAGTTACTATATTATGAAATACTAGCAAAAATGATTTGATAATTTTCATTTAGACATAATTATGTTGTTGCATTCATTAACTGGTTATTAAATTAGGAACAATTATGTACGAAACATGTAGTACAAATTTGGTGAAATGTACAAAAGGTATGCACAATAAGTACACATGTATTATATACACTTGGCACGTATATATGATGCCTGTATGCATTTCTGTATGCATGTTGTATGTACGTTGTATGTATATATGTATGAATGTATGTATGTATGTATTTATGCTGTATGTACTGTACACAAAGCATCTATGACTGTACCGTGTATAAATACATGAATGGATGAGTAAGGCTTTATGGAGCATTTAAAATAATAAATAAATAAAATTATTGTTATGATTTTATTATTAATAATTATATCTTATTAAAGATAATACTTATTTGTGCTGCAATTATATGATTTTAATAATTAAATCGCAGTTTTCTGGTAAAAAACCTTGAAGAACAGAAACAAATGTTAAACGTAAAAGTTTGGCTCCTCATCATTTAAGCTCATTAAATATCTAGACTTCACAATAAAAACAAGTTACATTCGGTTTTGATCGTAATATAATCGCTAAAATATTCATCAAATAATTTATTTTAAAAGTTAAAATGGCGTTGAAAGTTGCCGTACACGACAGTTAGTAGTCCGGATTGTATTAAAAGATAACTTTTATGTGTATTTGTTCAGTATTTTGTTGTTTGAACTGTTCGCCCATTATTTTTTTTTAGTTTTTTTTTTTAAATAATTTAATAGAAGTATTTTTATTTATCTTAAATATCAAATGGTGAAATAAATTAAATGATTTATCTGTATTTTTTAAAACTGTCTTTGTCTTACTTAAATATTATAGTTTGATTCAGTCAATAAATTCAATTTCTCTTCACTCAATTAATAATCATTTCAGTTTTTTATCTTTTTATTTCATTTTTATTTTTTTATATAATACTATTTTAATTATATAAATTATAATTCTTACAGAAATTATGAATGAGGTGATAGCTCAAGTGAAGAGTAAAGAATGGAAGGTGCTAGTTGTGGATCATTTAAGCATGAGGATGCTATCAGCCTGTTGTAAGATGACTGAGATCATGTCTGAACAGATCACCTGTAGGTTCATGTGTGTGTGTGTCTTTGTGTGTGTGTGTGTGTCTTTGAGTGTGTCTTTGAGGGTCTGGTCATATTACTTATTAGTAGTTCTAGTAGTTCTCTCTAATATGCTTGTATGAGTGTGTCTTTGAGGGTCTGGTCATATTACTTATTAGTAGTTCTCTCAAATGTGCATGTATGTGTGTGTTTGTTCAGTCATTCATTTCTTTCTTCTTTTATTCATTCATTCATTGTTCTATTTATTTATACATCTATTCATCCTTTCATTCATTTTTTTTCATTCATTCATTCATTCAGTGGTTGAGGATATAAACAAGAAGAGAGAGCCACTACCTTCCTTAGAAGCTATCTACCTCATCACCCCTATCGAAAAAGTACCATAATAATAATGATAATTATTATTATTAGAATTATTTTGATAATTATAATAATAAATATAATAATTTTTTATTTCTTCATTTTTCATCTATTTTTTCAGTCCATCAAAGCTCTGATAACTGATTTTCAAAATCCATTAAAGACAATGTACAAAGGCGCTCATGTATTCTTTACCGAAGGTCAGTTGATTGTCTGGTTGGTTGGCTGGCTGCCTGGTTGGCTGGTTGGTTGGTTGAGTTTTTTGATTTGGTGTTTCGTTGATTGGTTGGTTGGTTGGTTGGTTGATTGATTTAATGAATAATATGACAACAATAATACTAATAATTTTTATTGTTTTTGTGACATCATCACATGGGCAGCATGTCCAGATGAGTTTTTTAATGACCTCTGCAAGTCAACCAGCGCTAGACACATTAAAACATTGAAAGAGATCAACATTGCTTTCCTACCTTATGAGAGTCAAGTGCGTAGAGTATGTACGTGTGGGTACGTGCGTGTATGCTTGTGTGTACATCATCATCAGCAACACCATATCATCGTCATCATCACCAACATCATCATCAGGTGTTTTCGTTAGACTCTGTGAGCACTTTTCAATTTTATTACAACCCTGCCAAGCAATCAGGTTTCATTTTATTCATATATCATTGAAATGATAGTAATTGATCGTCATCATTATCTTCATCATTGTGATCGTCGTCGTCGTCACCATCATCGTCGTCATCATCGTCATAGGCCGTATGATGAACTTGGAAAGATGTGCAGAGCAGATAGCCACACTGTGCGCTACACTCGGAGAGTACCCGTCAATACGCTACAGAAGGTATTTTGTTCATTCGTTCGTTCGTTCGTCGTTCGTTCATTCGTTCGTTCATTTATTTGTTCATTCTTTAATTCTTTTATCATCCATTCAGTCGTTCACTCATTCGTACGTTTGCGCGTCCGTTTGTTCTTGTATGCATTTGTTTTTAGTCTGACCATTCACTTATCCATCCAATCAAATATTTTTCTATAATTTCGTTCGTTCGTTCGTTCATTCGTTTCTTCGTTCGTTCATTCGTTTCTTCGTTCGTTCGTTCGTTCGTTCTTTTTTCATTGTTTCGTTCCTTCGTTCAAAGACAAATGTATACTGTTTGGTCACATAATAAGCAGAGGTCCAAGGATTAGAAGATGATTCTACAAAATGCATTCTCAAGTGAAACCAAACAATTATCTGAATTTAAAACTTGTATCATTGATACAATAGATTAGAACTTTGGGCGTCAATACTTACTAATAAATTAACCATTATTTATTCTTTGAGAAGATATATCGGGGCTTTTATTCCCCCAATTTAAACAATTAACAATTCGTACAAGTATTAATTTATTAAACAGATAAGTTGAGTTGAAGAACCCGTTTTTTAATTTGAGTACATTGCATTAGCGCACATTTACTTGCGACCTTTCAAAATTTCGAGTTTGACTTCTTCTCAATTTCAACTAACTGATTTTATCTGGGTGCTGGGCTAATCATTGGACTCCACCGCAGTCATCACGTCTTCTTATAATTAATTATTATTTATGAGAAGAGTTTATTCATTCATTCATTTACTCCATTCATTCATTTACTCCATTTATTTATTCATTCATTTACTCATACATTCATTTATTCATTCGTCATGTATATCAGTAGTTTCTTATAACACGAGTGACACCACGACCATCTAAATGAATGAATGAATGAATGATTGAATGAATGAATCATTCAAAGCAATGACTTGTTTGTGTAATAGCGTTTTTCAAATTTTACTAGAAATACTATAAAAATAGATACTCTATTTAGGTAGATAATCACTTTGGTTAAACTTATAGCAACAATAGTAATAGTTATAACATTAATTATAACAATAATTATCACAACAATTATTATTATTATGATATATATTAATCATAATAATAATAATTATCAATAAGTTTTCCAATTTTCGTCAATTTTAATCATCGGATCTCTGTGATTCATTCATTTCGTTGTTATTATTATTATCGTTGTTATTATTTTTATTGTTGTTATTATTATTATTGTTATAGTTATTATTTTTATTAAAGTGAGTGGGATAGGAATGCTGAGTTTGCTCAGTTGATCCAGCAGAAGTTGGATGCCTACAAGGCTGATGATCATACCATGGGACAGGTACCATTCCATCCATCCTTCTTTTTTCCATTCATTCATTTATTCATCCATTCATTTTTCAATCTATTTATCCGTGCATCTATCCATTCAGCCATCCAGTCATTATTCGTTTTCCACTCATTCATTCATCTATTTCACAATTCATCCGTCAATCGATCTATCCATCCATCTATCCGTCAATCGATCCATTCATCCATCCATCCATCTATCCGTCAATCGATCCATCCATGAATAAATGAATTAAGGGTCCAGGCAAGGATAGATCCCAACTGTTGATCCTGGATAGAGGGTTTGACCCCGTTTCGCCGCTGCTCCACGAATTGACCTTTCAGGCCATGGCCTATGACATGCTCAATATCGAAAATGACGTCTACAAGTTAGTAGTAGTAATATTTTTATCATTGTAATTAATTAAATGATCGATTGATTGATCGATTGGTTGATTGATTGATTGATCGATTAATTGATGATGAAAGGTTTGAATCAAACGCCGGTGGGGAGATATCGGAAAAGGAGGTGCTACTGGATGAGAACGACGACCTTTGGGTCAGCTTCAGGCACATGCACATTGCCGAAGTCACTACGTTAGTAGCCTTGATTGGCTGATTGGTTGGATGGTTGATTGGTTGGATGGCCGATTGATTGGTTGGCTGGTTGTTTGGTTGGTTGGTTGGTTAGATGGATGGTTGGTAGGTTGGCTGATTGGTTGGTTGGTTGGCTGGTTAGTTGGCTGATTGGTTGGCTGATTGGTTGGCTGATTGGTTGGCTGATTGGTTGGTTGGCTGATCGATACACATCTCTACATACACATCTATTTAAACATGTATTTTCATTTTTCTCAAATAAAAAAAAATTCAATTTTTTCAAATTTCAGGGACGTGACAAGTAAGCTGAAAAACTTTGTTGAGCAGAAGCGGATGAGGATGGGGCAGGATAAGTCATCCATGAGGGATCTATCACAGATGATCAAGAAGATGCCGCAGTACCAGAAGGAATTGAACAGGTTGGTTGGTTGGTCGGTTGGTTGGTTGGTCGGTTGGTTGATCGATTGATTGTTCATTATGCTGTTCAACTGATTAATTCATTAATTAATTAATCAATCAATTAATTAAATGAATCGAATAACCTTTTTCTCATGGACCGACACCAGGTATTCAACCCATCTAAATATGGCGGAGGGTTGCATGAAACACTACCAAGGTAAAGCTGATAAGCTCTGCAAAGTTGAACAGGTAGGTCTACTGATTGATTGACTGACTGATTGGTTGATGGATTGATTGATTGATGGATTGATTGATTGATGGATTGATTGATTGATCAATCAATTCATCCACTCACTCATTCATCCACACAGGATCTCGCAATGTTAACAGATGCGGAGGGTGAAAAGCTAAAAGATCCCATGAGGAACATCGTTCCCATCTTACTTGATGCCAATATACTCATCTCTGATAAGATCCGAATCATCCTTCTCTATATCATCTATAAAGGAGGTTTGTTATGTCTGGATGACTTCCTGGATGACTGTCTGACTATCTGGTGTTTGGTTGTACGTCTGCCGGTATGTATATGGCTGTCTAGGTGTACTTCTGGTTGGTTGCTTGGTTGTTTTTGGTGTTGTCGTTGTTTTGTGTTATTATTTTTGCTCAACTTGCTCATTTCCTCACTCACTTTTCCACCTATTCTCTCACTCATTCACTCACTCTTCCTTTCATCTTCTCACTCATTCACTCAGGCATAACAGAGGAGAACTTGAACAAGCTGGTGCAGCATGCACAGATACCTCCGGATGAAAAGTTGCTCATCAACAACATGCAGAATCTCTCTGTGCCCATCATACAAGATGTCAGTTGGTTGTGTGTGTGTGTGTGTGTGTGTGTGTGTGTGTGTGTGTGTGTGTGTGTGTGTGTAGTTGTGATGTGCTATAGTTTTGTTGTTGTGCTTTGTCTGATGTTGATAATTTAATCGTTTGTCTATCAGATATTCATTCATTCATTTGTTCATTCAGTGTTTTATCCATTCATTCATCCATTCATTCATTCATTCATTGCATCCAACCACACAGGGTGGCCGAAAGAGACCGCAAAGCTACCAGCCACAAAATCGCAAGGAGAGGAACGCGGAGAGGAAGTATCAGGCCTCCAGGTGGACACCCTACGTCAAGGACATCATGGAGGTTTCTTATTATTATTATTATTATTATTATTATTGTAATTATGATTATTATTGTAATTATGATTATTATTGTTGTTATTATTTTTACTAGGATGCAATAGAAGAGAAGTTGAACATCCAGAAGTTTCCATTCCTTACTGGGGGGTCCAGATCTGCCGGGATGGGGGCTGCCCCCGTTAGGTAGTAGACATGATGATGATGATGGTGGTGGTGGGGGCGGTGGTGATGATGATAATCAGGACGATTATGAGATTATAATACCTATAACAATGTCGATGACGATAAGTGACATTTTAATATGATGTCATATCTTGTAACGCCAAATGGTACCAAACAATACCTCACCAATACCATGGTGAGGACGATAATTATGATACCTATCATGATAGTAATAGTGATAGCGATGGTTAGTGACAACGTAATAAGATATTATACCTTGTAGTAGCAAATGGTACCAAACGGTACCTTACTAATACCATACACAATACTATGAAATACTGTGAAATACTGCAAAACCAGTGCCCGATACGGACAGTGGCACAAGGATAGGAGCCCGTCGACGTTTAAAAGTGGACCTCGCCTAATCGTGTTCATCGTGGGCGGAGTTTCCTACTCCGAAATGAGATGCGCCTATGAAGTCAGTCAGGCCGCAAAGAATTTCGACGTTCTTATTGGTTGGCTATTTTTAGAATTAAAAAATATTTTTTTTTTGTGTCTATGTACGTGTTAGGAATATGGTGGTGGCCTTTCGGTTCTTGGCGGACAGTGCGTTCGAACCAGGTTAATGTGCAATAGAAAATGACGCATGCATTACGATCTGAGCTACACTGCCTAAATTCTTTTTCACATACCTATCCAGTATTTTTTCTTGTTTTTAACTTCAACTTTTAACCACCTCACTTGCAGGTTCAACCAATATATTGACGCCAGTCGGATTCCTAAGCTGCTTAAAGGATCTAACCAACTAATTATAATAATAATAAAATGATAATGATAATATTAAATAATTATTATAATTATGTTTTTATGGCCGTTTTTATTATTTAATGAGCGTTTTATGAGTGGATGGAAATGTTTGCACGTGAGATCTTCACTCATTCATAATGATTATACCAATGATTATGATGATGATTATTATTATTGTTGTTGTTGTTGTTATTGTTGTTGCTGATGTTTTTGTTGTCTTTATTATTAAGAGGAAAAGTTGCATAATATTTGAAAATATAAATTGAATACAAATATAATTGCTTTCGTTTAGATGTTGCTTATATATATATATATATATATATATATATATATATATATATATATATATATATATATATATATATATATATAAACTCACACCAAGACATCATGATACAAAAATACTCAAACATTTAATGATGATTAATATTCCACCGTTAATTGGTATCATACCGTCATCATCATCATTACCTCATCATCGCCATCATCATCATCATTAATTTCATCATCATCATCATTATCTCAGAATCAGTAAAACATTAAGGAGTAAATTGGTGGTAATAATAATAATAATAATAATGATCATCTCCACCATCATCATCATTGTAGTCATCTAGTCACCATCATCGTCATCTTATTCCAAACTGCTGCAGAGGTAACTTATTAACACACACACACACACACACACACACATATATATATATATATATATATATATATAAATAGGGTTGAGAATATCTTATAGCAGTTGTTTAAAGATATAGCAACATTGGATGCGTTGTTCCATCTGCAGTTGACTTTTTCATGAGTTTATGATGATGATGAAAAACTCAATTGCAAATTGAACAATGCAAGCAATGCTGTGATATCTTTAAACAGCTGCATTTATAAATTCAAAGTGGATTTTTAATAGTATAATTTTTAATAATAGATAATAATAATTAAACAAAGTAATAAATTAAATTTAATAATTATATATATATATATAAATAAATATATGTATAAACATGTACGCGCTTGCATATGTATGTTCTCATTTTACATCGTAACTATTTGTGTTTGGTTCTAGCTCAGGGGTGGGCAAACTACGGCCCGGCCCGTGGGCCACATGCGGCCCACAAAGGTATTTTGTGCGGCCCGCGAGGCCTTGTTCCCCAAAGAAAAAGGGCGAAATTCTCCGTCGAGTCGAATAAATTTGCTTTTTAAGTACATATGCGGCAACAGCAAAAAAGTTTGCCCACCCCTATTCTAGCTTATATGTGTGCGTGTGTGTGTATTTGTGAGTATATGCGTGTGTGTATTTGTGAGTATATGTGTGTACGTGTGTGATTATATGTGTGTGTGTATTTGTGAGTATATGTGTGTGAGTGTGTGTGCGCAAATTCTAAATGCACTTTAAATATCTTGTCAGTATCCAATTTTCAATTTCATATTTAATTTTTTTACCGTGTATAATATTTTTTTGTATAAATATCTATAGAGAGAGAAAGAGAGAGAGCAAATTTGCGTAGTGATATATATATATATATATATATATAAATATAGATAAATATATATATTTATTTATTTTTAAATATATATTAATATACTTAACGTAATTTTTCTATCTTTTTATCTGACAAAGCGCTTTTCAAATGCTTTAACGTATATGTACGTATGTGTATAAGAGTGTGTGTATATATGTGTGTGTGTGTGTGTATATATATATGTGTGTAGGTGTGTGTGTGTTTTTCTGTTTAGACATAAATATACAGTATAAAAATATTTTTTATGCACAGTATAAGCAAGTTATCTTTGTATATAATTCATAGTTATCTGGTTATATTTTAATATATGCTTGTATTAGCCAATAATATGTATGTATATATATATATATAGAGAGAGAGAAAGAGAGAGTGAGTGAGTTATTGAGCGAATTAATTCAATCCGTATTGATGTTGCGTCTACATTATTACATTTATATTTTTGGAAAATCAATGTTCTTCAAATTAAAATGATGCTTACAAAAATGTATTTTGTGTGTTTCTTATATGCGTGTGTCTGTGTGCGTGTATGTGTGTGTGTGTGTGCGTATGTTTATGTGTGTTTGTGTGTGTGTGCGCGCAAAATTATTAAATTAAATAAAAATTAAACTTAATTATATAAAGATCTTTTTTTTGGTAAATTTTATGTGATGAGTTAAAGCTGTATGTCTGTAAAATTTAGTTGTATATAATACCTACCAATGTATGTATGTATCTGTGTATGAGTGTATTTAATTATGTAAATGATTTACATTTTTCATGAATGTTTATGTTTTGTATGTTTGCACATATGTATGTATGTATGAATGTGTGTATGTGTATATAAACACGTATACTGTACATTTTACTTTTAAACCCATTATTAGCATAAATGTATGAACTGTATTTTTTTTTCTTAAATTCTACAATTCCATTTAATAGCGCTAGATTTCTTCTACGTGTTTTTCAATTTTTCTAAATATTCGTTCATCTTTTAAATACATAAATATCTATGAAAACGCATAGATATGTTTGTATGATTGTAATTTTTTTATCTGTATGATGCAGCTTAGTTTGCGTGATTGTGTCTGTATGTGCGTGCAAACTGGTTTAAGCATTTTTTATACCAAAAACCACAGATTTTGAAACTAATGCACGTTAAGAGTCATCTTTATATATGAAAATAACTTAGTAAAGATACTACGTTTATGAACTTATCTATACTGAAGTTTTGTGTTATTTCATTTGCGGATTTTTTGTTCGTTAATTTAATTTCGTTCTTTTCTATAATTAATTAATTTATTTATTGTTTTATTTATTTATTTATTCATGTGTATAATCACGTTAATTTATTTTTTGGCGCACCTTCTAATACTACTACAATCCTTTTTTTGCAATTCTCCTGTGCACACTCATGTGCGTCTGCTTGTTATGTGTTTTTATTTTTGAGGAAGAAAAATAAAAAATTGTATAAAAAAATTTGTCTTGTATACTCATCATTTTTGCTGTTACGATAGGTTCGTTTCAAACATTCTTATGAATGAATTATAACTGAGTTTTTTGGTACTCTCTCTCTCTCTCTCTCTCTCTTTCTTTTTCTGTTTTTCCTTATTTCTAAAATTTAAAAATTGATCATCAACGATAAGGAGTACTATCGGGTCAAGGCCATGTAGATAGATCCGCCAATAGAGCAATTAAGTTTTGAACCATAGCAAGAAGTGTGCGTGTTAACTTTTTTTGCCCTTTATAAAACTTCAACATTTTTCTACTTAGAGTTGACCTGACGTATGTTATGCTCGTCGTCCGAAACATTTCAACTCAATGTAAACAGATATATTGACATTTTTATTGATAACACGGAAAATATCGAAAAAAAACTTTTTACATTTGAGTTCAGTTAATGGAGTAATCAAACAACGAAACGTACTTGAGGTCACCTACTCGCATATTCATTTGTATCTATTTTCTGGTTTGTTCAGTCACTAGAAGTAAATTCTCAATCAATCATTCGCACATTAAAAAATAATGTATTAGACCGTCGTACCAATTAATAAATAAATCAAACAGCCAATCAATCAATCAACCAACCAACCAATCAATCAATAAGCATTTCGAAATGTATGCTGCCCAAGTTATCGTATCGATGATGAACCAAATCTTTAATCCAGGCCTTGCACCAGACGTTTATAACTATTCCATTCGTTGGCTTCAGAAATTGAACCATAACCAGAGGTGCCCTGTAACCTTCCTGGTTCAAATAGGGGTAATAATATTTTGGAAAACCCTTTGGTGGATAATAAGCAAGTGGTCCAATATTTTCCTGATCAATTGGGTTTTCCCCCTCGCACGTGACTCCTATCGTATCTGGACTGAAGCGATCTCCTAACTCAGGGACGGTTTCGTTGAAACCAAAAGCTGGAGGTTCCCAGCCAAATATTTTCGTTAATTTCAGTAAAACGCAAGGCTTGCCCTCATCATAGCCGTAATCTCTCTGCCAGGTGCAGTTCTGACCGAGTGTGTCAATGACGAAACGACATGCCTTGAATTTGTTACGATTCTGATCATTTCCCAAATTACTGCAATCAATCAGGGCTTCAGATTCCTGGGCAGCATTTTCGTAATGGAGTAAAAAGGCTTGTATGTGATCTGCGAACGGTTTGTAACTGGAAGGCTGTCCCTGTACGAACCGGATCATAGATGTTCGATAATCCGGCATCGGTCTAATCGCCAAACTCGGCCACTCCATCAGCAGGGTATCCCAGGCTTGCGTACGGGGATGATTCTTATCCACGTAAACCTCCAAATAAAATCCGAACGCGCAACTCAAGTACACCACGAGGGCAGAAAAGAAGCAAAAGTAGAAAAAGAGGAATTTGGCCCACGTTACTTCACTTCTCCTCATCACCGTTCCATCGTTTGAATTGCAAAAAAAGTTGGCACAACTTCTGCCTAAAAATTTGACTTCGTTGGTCAGTCCTCTCTTCTTTGCGTTCAGCGTCGCCGTCGAGGCCATCAACAACTCCGATTCCGAATCGGAGAAACTTCGACTTTTGTCGCTGAGCATTGTGGTGAAATTAAAAATTTAATTTAAATTTTAACTTAATGTTGAAAATTGAAATATATCATTAAATCTCTAAATGTAATTAAATGTTTATATTGTGCCAATACAGGTGAAAGGATATAGGTAACATGGAGAGTGCATTTTGTTATTACAATAATATTTAGTACACCTTAATAACACTACTGCTTTACCACATTAAAAATTAATGAATTTCGTGTATTATTTTAATAATTTTAAACATTTTTAATAAAATAATTTTTTATTTCAGATCTTCAAGATAGCATGCATATGTAATAAAACAAAATTAACTATATATATGTACATGTATACAAGGTTTTGGGCTCTATTTTCACATTTTCATTGATCAAAAAAATAGTTAATGTCGTTTTAAGGCAATGAATTAAACAAAAATGTTTTAATTAAATAGAATATGGTGAAATTTCAATCATATAAATAATATGTTAAAATAATTTTGTCCAAAAAATAACTCTGGCAAAAATAGATTCCCTGGCTGACTACACCCACGCTAATTTATATATAGACACCTCGTCGCCATCTTTTGTTTTTCAAATAGATTTTTTGTATTTTTCTTAGTTTTCCTAGTTAAATCGTTGATATGTACTGAGCAAATTAGGGTAAAATGTTTCTTATTAGTTGCTCTTTTTTGCTGACTATCATTCCGTGCTTCTTGGCCTACCAGAATTCACTTACTACAGGTAAAAACGGATGTTGCTTAATAAAATATGTCACCAGTGTTTTTTAAATTTAAAATATTTTGCTAATTTTAATTTTTTTATTTATCTGAATTCATATTAATTAAATTTGTCCTATTTGGGGTATTGATATTTCTCTAACTAATGGCTGATTCTTTTCAGTTTATAGTAAAGTTGTTTATCTGAAATTTGTTGTCTTTTTCTTGTATTTGGATAGGATTTGCACACACAAACCAAACCAAATGATTGCATATTTAATTAAAGGTTTTCTAAAATAAAATTATATATTTACCAAATATAAAAATCTAATGGCCAAAAATTGCAGATGAATTGATAGAGAAGTTGGAATGCATAGAGCACTGCAGATCCAACTTCAACAGGATATGCTCCAGAGCTCCGACTGATTGTGGTGGATGTTTGGCTCACTACTATCTTGATGAGTATGGAAATTGTAGGAAACTTGAGAGGCCAAGTAAAACAAATCATTGCTTTTTTAGTTCTTTTAATTTTTTTAATTTTTATTTATTAAAAGTCCATTTTTTTAGGAAAGTATTTTGAATTTTTTATTTGAATTAATTAAACGTTTGCTATTTGTCTAGCTAGTTGCTACATCCTCGATGAATTTGTAACAAAGATAATCATTGATAAAGATAAATAATTATAAAATGATAAACTTAAATTATGATTCATTGATAATTTTTTAAGTAAGATATTGATTTTTTATTTTTATAAAAAAAATTATAAATAAAGAAAGTTTTAATTTTATATGACATTTTTTTTCATTATAAATAATTTTACAAATTACAGAGCACTTCAAATTACCTCATGAATATTCAGAAGGAGAGGCCGGTGATGGCAGCAGTAATGCAGATCAACAACAGAGTATAAATAAATTAATAATTTATTATAATAAACTAATTTAATTTCTCAATTGTGAATATTTACTTCAATGGTAAACATTTTGTAGCTACGAATGTTTTCTTCTCGGTTGGCCTTGATCTGAAAAATTATTCACAATTAAATTTTCAAGTCATAAAAGTCGAAACAACTTACACTAAAGTCAACGACAATAACAATGGAATGAGGACTATATCATCATCTTCGTCATCGGTGCTATCACCAAAAGGATTTGTTAACCACGACGTCATTGGGTTGAAAAAAAGTGATTATGATGATGTTAGATATCTAAGACAGGATAATAATGAGAGAAGTATCTTGGATCGTTACTGGGATATCATATTGATAGGTATCATTTGTAGTTGCAGAGCTGTCATTGCCGTTGTAATCATCATCTTTATTGTCTATGTCATTGTCGATATTATCAGTGTTATCAGAATTATCATTTTGTTTTATTTTCTCTAATTGATTCACACCACCATTTTGAATTGTTGTTAGTCACCAAAAAACTTTGTCAGATTACTCTTCTTCATAGTTGTTATCATATTCTAAAAAATCATTCTGTCACTCTTATCACTTCATCGTCATTCAGGGGTGCTTTCAAGTATATCTCTGGTGCTCATCATAGCTATTGTCATCACTATTGTTTGCATGTGCAGGTTAGGAACATGTTTACTTCATCATCTTTAATTACTGTCATCATCCCATTATTTAATCATATGTACTGTGCCATATATTTTATTTTGGCTAGGTCAAAAAGGGTACAGGAGCAAGAGGTACCCTACCAAACATTCTACGGGGACCAGAGGGCTCCTGTGGGCCCAGCAAATGGGGACCGCAAGCTGGCCTACAGTGCTCAGATGTATCATTACCAGTACCAGAAGCAGCAGATGCTTGCCAATGAGAAGTTGGTTGTTTGTGCTTTTGTTTCTGCATTGTTATGTTTGTGTGTCTGCCTGTGTGTATGTCTGTTTCTCTTTCTCTCTATGTGTGTGTGTGTGCATGTGATTTTTTATGGTTGACTGTGTACATTTCTTCTCGTTGTATTTTTTTTAGTGTTTCTTGTTTGTTGCCTGTTTATTTTTAACAATTTTTTTTTATTTTGCCCCTAACTACAATGACATAAACAATTGCAATGACAACAACAACAACCACCACCACGACCACCACCACAACAACAACAACAAAATTAATTATTCAAAAACAGAGGCAATGACTATGACAACAAAAATGGTTCTGGTAATTCGACCGATGAAGAAGTCATCGACGACGACGACACTGTTTATGAATGTCCTGGATTGGCCAATACTGTTAGTAACTCATTTACTGTTAACACTTATCGTCATCTACATCATTCACATCATCAGCATTTTCATCGTGATCTTTATCATCATAATCTTTATCGTCATCGTCGTCGTTCTCGTCACCATCATCACCCAGGAAGAAGAAATGGAAGTAACAAATCCTCATTTTGTTGAGACACCTATGGCTCAGCCAACAACAGCAGCAGCAGCAGCAGCAACTTCATCAGCAACATTTTCATCAGCTGGTGGAGGCGCCGGTGTTTCAGGATTCAAATCCTCCACAGATGGCAACAACAACAGCAGTCCATATAGGCATCAACTGCAACATCATCAACACGCTAAACTACCACATCATCATCAGTAGTAGTTGTTGACTTGTTGCTTTGCAGTTGATTTATTGTTGCAGTTGAAGTGTTGTTGCAGTTGATTTGTTGTTGCAGTTGTTTCTGAAGATGATGATGATGTTAATGATGATGATGTTGTTGGTGATAATTATGATGATGTGGTGATGGTGACGTCATTAAATATAATGTATATGAGTTACTTATCTGTTGTTGTTGTTGTTTGTTTGTTTGTTTGTTTGTTTGTTTGTTTGTTTGTTTGTTTGTTTGTTTGTTTGTTTGTTTGTTGTTTAATCAGCTCTATGATCATGGTACATTTTTATATATGTATTTTTTTCTATTGTTGTTTTACCATCTTGCTATGCTGATACTGATGGTGGTGGAGATGACGAGACGAGTATAATGATATTGATGTTGGTTATGATTGTACATTTTACACATTCACACATACATGCATGATTGAATTTAATCAACTGCTATTAATTTGCTATAAAGATATGATGCTTAAGATTTTGGTTTTGTTGAATATAGTATAAAATACAGATACACATACACACACAAATACACACACACATTCATACATACACACATACATACATTCATATCGACACGTACATACACAATACACACACACATACATAACTGTCTGGAAGAAGTAGATAAATTCATTTATCCAGGCCTAAAAAATTCTTTTAGTCTGGTAGTGTTTGTATGTGCGCATGTTGGGTCTATGTGTTTAAAAATGGATGAGTGAGTGTGTGTGTGTGGGTGTGTGTGTCTGTGTCTTTCTGCTCTTTCTGCAAAGTTTCATGTAAACATGAATGCGTTAAGATTAGAGGCAAGAATTTCAAGGTTTATGTTCTCTGATAAATTTAAATGAATTCCAATTAAATCTGGCGGTATGGATGCATGTATGGATACGTACAAACAAACATTCATACAAACATGCATACATACATACGTGCATACAAACAAACACGCATATGCATACACACACATACATACGTGTATATATATATATATATATATATATATATATATATATATATATATACAATATTTATCTATCATATACTATATATGTTGTGTTTTATGTTTAGTATGCACATTTATGATTTACATACATGATATTACAATTGTATATACAAATTTTTATTGTATGTATATATATTAATTATT
>NW_008704501.1:7139295-7154295 GCF_000326865.2 Helobdella robusta
TGTTTTTTTTTATTCTATTACCATTCATACTTCTATGATTATGTTTTAATTGGAAAGTTGTTTCAAAGGACTTATTTTATTTATAGGTTGATTTGTTAGGTCGATTAATTAATTGATTGATTGAGAGATCGATTATTTAGCTTATTGATTGGTTTGTTTGATTGATTGATTGATTGATTGAAAGGGCGATTGAGTTATTGATAATCATTCATTTGTTTTATTGAATCAAATTGGTTTCTAATTAAGAGTAAATTATAATTATTCTTTATTATTATTATTATTTTACGTTTTAAAATGTTTTTTTTCTAAATATTCAAACAACTGTTGCCACTAAAAATTCACCGATTTAGTTTGGAGATGATTGATTTTAATAATTACTGATATTATTTTGTGTGTGTGCGTGTGTGTGAAATGTATGCATGCATTAGTATTTTATATTTATGTATATCTATTTGAATTATTGAAAAAATTATGATTGCTATATTAAATGATTAATATTACTATGTACTTTTTTTTATAGCGCGTCATTTTAAACATGGCATTTAATTATTTAAACTACGTATAATAGTAATAACATTTCTCTGGTACATTTTTAATTGGACATTCTGAATAAAATTTGTAACTTTCCTGCGATTAATTAATTAGTTGATTGATTAATTAATTAATTGATTAATTAATTAAAATATATATATATCCTATAATAGTTGTGCAAAAACACGTTACTTAAGTTATTTTACCTAATAAATTATTTGAAGCATTGATCAGGGTTTTTGTTCTTTAATTATTTCTGACTTGAATATAAAAACTCGTGTGTATGTGCGAGTGTGAATGTATGTGTGTGTGCGTTTGATAGAGAAAATTATGTTGAGAAAATGGCGAAAGATGCATATTCTAAAATGAAAATCATCCTCACCAACATTAAAGTCAGAATATCAAAAAAATTAAAACTGTCAGGGTGTTACATTTTTCTTATCCTATCTTACGGCTGGGAAATTTCTAAAGAAATGGAAAAATATATTAATGCCGCTGAGATGTGGTTTTTGAGAAGAATTATAAAAATTAGTTGGACCCCTCATACTTCGAATGAGGATGTATTAAAACAGTCCGGTTATGAAAAGAGGAAACTACTACTGATAATCCGACGGGGGCAGTTAAAGTTTTTTAGTCACATCATGCGAAAGGAAAGAATGGAAAATCTAACAACTACTGGAAAGATTGCTGGGAGAAGAGATCACGGTCAACAATAAATAACATTCGTGAAGTCCTTGTGTCACTTGTTGAATATCATCACATTTCAACTCTTACAGTGTTAAAGATCAGGTTTTGTGAAAGTCGATGGTCGCCAATGTCCTGAAAGGATAAGGCACGAGAAATAAGATGAAGATTTATATTAAAGGGATTAAGTGATGATTAGGTGACCTAGATTTTGGGATATAAGATCTATTTGAGCTAGATTTGAGGTTTAAGATTATTATATTAATAATTATTTTTAAGATGATTTCTTTGTAGAAATAAAATTTCTGGAGCAGCCACAAAGGATAATATTATTTTGAAAAATTTAAACTTCATATATATATATATATATATATATATATATATATATATATATATATATATGAATGAGTGTGTGTGTGTATGTGTTTCAATGAATTCACATATGCATGTGTGTGTGTGTAAAGAAAAATAATTTACCAATAAATAGCACAAACAAATAAGATTCTAGATAATATAAGACGTATATGTATATAAATAAATAATTTTTTATTTACAATTTCATAAGAAAATGGAAATATTTTTAAAGATCTGAATCTTCGAATTTGGAAAGCAAGAAAAATTTCTTTGAATATGCGTGTGTATGTAAGTATCTATGTATGATGTAAGTATGTATGTATATATATATATATGTATGTATGTATATATGTATGTATGTATGTATATACGTATGTATGTATGTATGTAGGAATATGCAAATGTGCGTATGGTACGTAGGTATGAATATGTATGTAATTGCGTTATGCAAGTATGTGTGTTTATGGAAGTTTGTACATTAAGACTTACAACAGTCTTAATTTAATTAGAATTACACTGAAAAATGGAATGTTCATACATATATATTTAGAGAAAAAGAGAGAGAGAGAAAGAGAGAGAGAATATTTGAATCAGGATGGTATATCGTACAAATAAGTAAATAATTAATTGATTAATTAATCAATAAATTTACATACAATTCAATTAAGAATATAAAACAATTAAAAAAAATAGAACAAATGTATACCCAGCATCCATATAATTATTCTTAACCAAATATAGTTAATATTTATGCCAATATTTCGTTGGCATTTCATTGGTTAATTGATTTAGCCAATGAGAGGAAGAGTCACTTAAGCATCGGTGATGTCATCAGATTTTCGACCAATGGCGTCCGGATTCGCTAGTGGGTCGAGTTCGGCAAATAAATTAAACCACGCAGACATTTCCTGTTTGTTGTTCTGCATAGAAATTGAAATTTATAATTCTTTGTATTACTATAACATTTTCTTCAATATTCTCATCATCATCGTCGTCGTCATCAGCATCATCAACATCATTATCATCATCAACGTCATCTTCGTCATCATCGTCGTCGTCATCATCATCATTATCAACATCATCCTTATTATCATCACCTTTTTCTTGCTCATAATTGGAAGTTTTTGTGCAAAAGTAGAAGTAGCCGCAGAAGTTGCTGTCGTCATTGCTGCTGACGATGACGCAATGTTAAGCAACGTCGGACGGTTGCCAGCTGCTGGTATAGCTGCTTAATAATAATAATAATAATAATAATAATAACAATAATAAAAATAATAATAATAATGAGGTTAATTAATTAAATAAATAGCAAAGGAATGAGTGCATTTTTAAAGGCAAAAATGGCAATCAATACGGACAATAAAAGAAAGTTGAAATGACTAGTCATAAAATTACAAATCATCATCAATCAATCAATTAATCAATCAATTAATTAACCAATTAATCAATCAAGCAAGCAAACTAGCAAACAAACCAATCAATCTACATTCCAGCTAGCTGACCAATCAAACTTACATGGATTCAAATCCAACAGAGAAGACGGCATGAATTGCGACAAAGCAGCAGCTCCAGCCACGCCAGCCACACCACCGAGACCACCAACACCAGACATCAGCGAAGTCGACGACGACGACGACGACGCGCCAAGCAAAGGACCAACGTTACCGCCAAAGCCACCGCCGAATGTAGACGAGGAAGAAGATTTTTGGGGTGAAAGTGGCGTACCCCCGACTCCAAATACGGCGTTCCATTCTTTCGAGAAGTCATCATTTTCTGCCGGGGCGTTTAAAATTTCGTTGAGCAAGTTCATGTTGTCCTTGTGAAGGTCGCTGCCCCCGAGGTTACCACCACTGGTGACGCCACTGATGTCGATCGATTCCAAGTCGTCTGAGAAGAGATCCATGGAGTTTGAAGATGGCGATTTCAAGGCTAGATAGATAGAGTGTTTCAGTACGATGAAAATTAGTGGAAGCTGCTGAGTTCTCAAAAGAAACTTGTAAAAAATACTACTGCTAGCGACATTTATTACGACTAAGTGCTAAATAATAAGCATTCGCCAGTACTAATTACTAAATATCACCATAACAACAACACAACAATGGATACCAGAAGCCTACAAAACCTACAGAACATAACTAGCGTTCCACACACACAGACACACACAAACAGACACACGCAAACAGACACACCAATACACACAAACACACACAAAAAGGCACAAACTAACATTTTTCCTGCTGTTTGAGTTTGCGACTAGTGACGGATGATTGCTTGAGCATGCCAGTGAAGTTGAACTCCTCATCCTGCTTCCTCTTTATCTCCTCCAGGTCCACCTCATCGTCATCACCGAAGTCTATTATGGAGTCTGAATCAGCTGATGATGACGTCATATTAATGAGTGATGACGTCATAACGACGACGACGATGATGATAATAATAACAACAACAATAATAATAATAAAATGCAATAGCAACCATTTTTAGGCTTAGAAAGGTCTTCAAAGAGATTGTTGAGACTGTCTCTCTTGCCAGGTTGCGGTTGCGGTTGCTGCTGCGGTTGCACGTTGCTGCTGCTATCCTTGTGACTGCATGATGATAGTTTGAATGAATGAGTGAGTGAATGAATGAATGAATGAATGAATGAATGAATGAATGAATGAATGAATGAATGAATGTAGATGAATAGATAAATTCGTGAATTGATGGATAAAAAGAATGAACGAATCAATCAATAGCTGTAAGCTTTAAATCATTGTTACAAAATAAGGATTTTGAATGAATTAAATACGCCTGAATGAATGAACAAATGAATGGATAAATGAACAAATAAATTAATAAATAAATGAACGAACGAACGAATGCCCGAATGAATAACAATTTAGATTCAAAATATGAGTTAATAAGTCGCATAAATAAAAATATACTTTGCACTTTAAAAAAATAGAATAAAACTAATGAATGAATGAATGAATGAATGAAAAAAAAATGAATAAATGAAAGAATGAATGAAAAAAAAATAAATGAATGAAAGAAAGAATAAATGAATGAACGAATAAACGAAACTCAAACAAACAAAAACTTTCTAATACAGCATCTGTTGGAAAACTCAATGGAAGCCATATAACACCACTGATATATATAAATCGTATAATTAAAGTTAATAATAATAATAATAATAATAATATAATAATAACGATAATAATAAATTAACATTAACAACAAAAATAATAACATAAGAACAGCCAAAAATAACAAGATAGAGACAAACATTTGCCAAGAGGTTAATAAGCCCCGTGAGCTAGCTTCACTTCTGCCAATGTTAATGATAATAGATTCCCAACCATAATAATAACAATGATAATAATACCAATAATAATAATAACAATAATAATAGTGAGATTATCACCACTACCACCACCACCACCACCACCACCACCACCACCACCACCACCACTACCACCACCACCACCACCACCACCATCATCATCTTGTCGTTACCATCATCACAAGCTATTATTTTCTATCGCTGTGCATAACCTGAAGTTTTTACTCATTGGGTGAAGGAGATGATGATGATGAGGTTGTTGTTGTTGATGATGATGATGATGAGGTTGTTGTTGTTGATGATGATGATGATGAGGTTGTTGTTGTTGATGATGATGATGATGAGGTTGTTGTTGTTGATGATGAAAAACTCTATTTTCACCACCACCGAAACCATCGTCGCCACAATCATCCAGTAAATACGGTAACAGTGGAGCATCATTTTTATCACCATCGCTATAGTTATTATTATTATTATTGTTATTATCTTTAGCATCGTCATCGTTGTTGTTATTATCGTTGTTATTGATGACGTCACCGTCGTAGTTGTGGCCACTCTGGTTGTTGGCGACATCACTACAAAGACGTCGTTGCTGTGACGAAGTCTTGGACGAAGAACCAGAAAGTTGAGAGAAACTGCCCTCAATAGAGTCGAGATGTTTTGCTAATTGAAGTGGAACTGGAACAAGGGCGAAGCGCTTGGCAGCCGGACTAGGGCGGCCAACGTAAGTTAGATTATCGGTAATATCGATTACGTCACTCTTGTCGCTGTTATTAACGTTAGCGTTGTAACTGCCGCCGGCCTCGTCGTCAGCAACAGTTGTGAAGTTTAGATCTAACAGTAATTGATCTATAGTGTCATGCTTATAACTGTCATTATTATCGTCAATATTTTTATCACCATCACTGGTATCACCTCTGTGATCAGCGTGGTTCTCAGCCGGCCTACCATCATCATCATCATCATGTCTGCGTTTTTTCCCAGCTGAGCTACCACCACCACCATCATCATCATCATCATCATTACCACCATCATCATTTATGACGTCAACAACGTCACCGGATTTATAATCGTTTCTTCTTCCTCTGCCACGTCCCTTTTTATCATCATCATCATCACCACCATCATTGTTGTAATCGCTGATGACGATGATGATGATGACGGATAGATGGAGTGAAAGTGAAAAAGTTGCATATAGTAATAAATAAGAGAAGTTATATATATATATATATATATATATATATATATATATATATATATATAATATGTGCATATAATCATATAGCTCTACACACACACATACACTCGCACGCACCACACAAACACATATACATAAACACACGTACGTAAGGACGTGTGTACAAAATTATACATAACAAAATGTGAAAAACAATCACATACAAAGCATTGACATTAATAACATGAATCACATGGAATGAACGAATGAATGAAAAAAAAAACAAATAATTAAAATGAATAAATTGCTTAATAAAATAAACATATGAAATAAATCAAACAGAAAATGAAACAATCAAGGGTAACAATTACAAATTAAATGAAAAAAAAAAATAACTAAATGAAAACAAAGACAGATGAATGATAGATCAGAAAGAGAAGCGGAACCTAGCATGATCGTTGTCGTCGTCGTCGTCATCCTTATGGCCACTGAGGCCACCGGTTATCTCTGCGAGTTTCTTACTCGGGTCACCTAGCTCCTACGTTGTCAATTTGCACAATTTAATTTTTTTTTCATCTTAATTGTTAATTAATTAATTAACCAGGTGTAATAAATCATTAAATAATAATTCATCCAAACACAACAACAGTAACAACAACAACAACAACCAGCTCACAACATCAATCACAAAATGACCAAACTAAGAAGAAAAAACACGGCACCAGACCAGACTTGTTAAAACAACCTTGACTTACATTTAACGTCACCAACCTTGACCTACATTAAACAACAACAAAAACAGAAGATAAAGAACTGAAAAAAAAAGGGAAAACCGAAATCTTCTAGCATCAACCTTAAGCATGTTAAACTCGTAATATTGGTAGCCCTTGAAACTCTCAGCCACGGCCGTCATCCTGACTGACGTCTTCTCCCAGAAGTGCAGAAGAGTTGACTGATACTTTGCCAGGACCTGGCTGAACATGTTGCAACGAGAGGCAGCCAGTAGATCAACCTTCTGCATGACATCCAGTTTCAGTTTGTCGAACTTGGATTTCGTTTTCTTGACCTGAGCCTGGCGAATGCGTGTGTGTGTGTGTGTATGTGTGTGTGTGTGTGTGTTTGTATGTGTATGTGCCTTGGGATCATGACATTGTTTTTAGTTTTGTTGTTTGATTAATAATGTTAATGTTATCATAGGTCAATCAATGTTGATAGCAAATCCACAAACACCCAAACCCACACACAAACAAACACACACACAAACAAAACAAACACGCATACACACGTACTAACACACACCTGCACGGCTCTGAACTTCTGTAGTTGCTTAGTTGTATCAGGGTCCAGTTCATTGGAGACATCCTTCATCCAGAGAAGAGTGCCCCGGTACTCGGTCCTGGCAGCTTCCATCCGGTTTATTGTGATCATCGTATCTGTTATGGCTCGGTGTCGAAACGTTTCCACTTCCTGGTAGAGTCGTACCAGCGGTGCTCGAAGCTGTAACCTAAATTAAGCGAAGACATTAGTAATCGTGTCGATAATGTTCTTTGGTTTTGCTGTTTGATAATGTGAATGTTATAATTCATCTGTGTTAGTATTAATAATGATGGTAGGTAGTACTACTACTAAAAATGAAATTACTGATTGTGAAATTTGTGAATCACTTGTAATATTGAAAATGGTTACTGAAATTAGTGAATTAGTAAGTATGACAGACATCTGCTGAGAGGAGAAACTCTGAGCCTTGCCAACGGCTGCCATCATTTTTCCCGCCCTCGTCTTGTCGTGCTGACTTTCGGTTTTCAATAATCTGCCCATAGCATTTTCTTCCCTAGAGAGTACTAATAGTAAAGATAAAGATGGCAACGATGAAGATGATGATGGCGATGAAGATGATGATGATGAAGATGATGATAGTGATAAAGAAGATGATGATGAAGATGGTGATGATGAAAGAAGATGTACATATATCTCACCACATATTCTTTCTTGGTATTTTTCAATCACTCTTAATAGATCAGTGGATGACTTCTGGATTGCTTTAAAGACCTTTCAAGGTAAGTGTATTGATAAAAAAAAAGAATTAACAAATAAATAAATATATATGCATATTAATTAGCTTTATAAATTTAACAAATTTTAATAGCATTTAAGTAAAAATTGAAATTAAATATTATTTCAATTCAATTCAATTTAAAATGTATTTAAAAAAACATAAAATGCTATAAATTGGTGGGTCAAAAATTATTCAACCATTCAAAATTTCTTTTTCCCCAAAGCTAACCCACTGCCCAACCAACTAGCCAACTGACCAACCAACTGACAAACCAACAGACCAACCAACTGACAAACCTCCAACTTAGCATCCAGTTCTGAATCAGATGCAACAATGTGTTCATCTTCTTTTTTGCCTAATTTCTTCATAACAACTTGTTTGGTGGTCCAGTACGTTTCCTTCATTTTGTATATAGTGGACTGGTCATTTGACATTGGTAGGTGGCGGTCATACGAATCGCCGTAATAACCCCGAGATGATCTAGGTTAGGTTGGGTTGGCATTTTGAAGTTTTACTTTCTACTAGACTATATATTAAATTATACTAGAGTAAAATTATTTAAAAATATTTGTAAGTTTATTTAATTATTAATAATTGAATTAAAAAATTACTAACGACATGCTGTTCGATTTTCAACAGTTGCAAATTGAAACAGACGGCAAGAGGACAGACGAATAGGACGTCAATCAAAATTCCGGTGTAAATGTCACTAACTTTATTAAACAAATAAAATAACTAAATAAGCAATTCAATTCAATTCCAACTCAGAAATTGATCAGGCAAGCAAGTGGACATCAATATGGTCTTTAAAAATTTTATTTCAAGTTTATGACATGCAAAAATAAATTTTTCAAAAATATTTCAGAAAATATGAACTGTATTTCCTCGCATTAAAAAGTATAAAATGATGCATTTTGTAAATAAAAATAATTAGTAAAAGCCAAACAAAATCAATATTTCGTAAATAAACACAGCCAATTTAACAATTTCCGTTTTAATTTAATAAAATTTATTTTAAAATATTTTTTTATAACATAAAATTTGTAAAACAATAAGCTGCCTGAATGCTTTTAGAAATATTTATTCATTAAAGTTAAAATGGCACGAAATATTATAAACTATTAAGCTAGATTAGCTTTTAAACTTATTAAATTGTTTTCGTTTCGCTGCTCGTCACTTCCTTTTGACACGTTAAATTCTCATTTCGTCACGATGGTTCGAATTTTCGATTAATGTTTAGATAAACTTGCAGTCTATTTGTCATGTTTCATCAAAAATTGATCATTCATTGATTTTTTTACATCCAATAATTGTTTTTTTTTTATTACTATTATATTTAAATTTAAGGGATTTAAGGATATTTTTAATTTTCCAGCCTACGTCTCCAAGCGCAACATCTGTCGGAGCTGGAAAAAGCAGTGGGGCCGCTGCCGGGAAATCAGCCCCCAGAGCAGGAGCCGGAACAGTCAGACAAAGGTATTTTTAGCTTAGAACGTGGCTGTCTATACTTGGTTTTGGTTCAATAACTTATTTTACTTTTTATGACAAAAATCATTTACAAATTTTTAATATAATTTTAAATTTTTAAATAATTAGCACAAAATTGATAAATAAATCTAAATAACCCTTGCCAGATTTGTTTTGAAATGATGAATAATCTTGGCTAATAGAATCAAGGCCAAATATAATGATTATTTAAATTTTAAAGTAAAAAATTAGTAATGAAATACTTTGTTTTAATTTAAATTAATTATTAAAACATGATTAAAACATAAAAGTAAATTCATTTTTAAAAAATAACCATTGACAGAAAAGTTCCAGCCTCAACAGTGGGATCTAAAAAGTCATCAGGTGGTGCTGGTGGGGCAGGGATGTGGAGATTCTACACTGAAGATTCTCCTGGAATTAAAGTGTTAGTGCACTGAACTTTGAACTTTTTTTTACTTTTTAATTTTAAGTGTTTTTTTAATTAATGTCCAAGTGCATGTACACTTTTAGTGTATGTTCTTTTTTATACGAATATGCATTTATGTATTAATTTTGTTTATTAATTTATTATTTTGTTTCTTGTTCAGGGGTCCAGTTCCGGTTTTAGTGATGTCCCTTCTATTCATTGCCTCAGTTTTTATGCTGCATATTTGGGGAAAATATACTAGAGGCTAAGACTCATTGTTTGTTTGATTTTTTTTAATCGACTAGTTTGGATGGTTGATTGAGTGATTAAATTAGATGATTGATTGGTATTTTATTCATGTTTGATTGTAAAAAATGATTGACTGAATGTAATATAGGTGATATAACAGTATATTTATATATATATGTATATATGTGTGTGTGTGTGTGTGTGTGTATGTATCTATTTATTCAGATATGTGTATATTTAACTGAATAATATACATTTCCATTGCAATTGTTTATTTGTGTTCATGATATAATATTTGTTATTTTGTTTAAGCTATTTGTTTAAATAATAAATAAATAAAATAATAAAGTAAATAATTAAGTGTTAATTTTAACGAATGAATATTTAAATAAATATATGGATGATTGATTGAATGAATTGTATTATTCTATTTTCATTATCATGAATTATCTAACTTTATGTTACGCTATAAATAGCTTGACACGAGGCCCATTTAACGTTAATAATATATAACGATGATGGTGATAAATGTGTAATTGTAACAACAATGATATAGCGATTACGATGTTGATTTATAGCGGTAAGGACGTTGCAATGTTAAGCAATGATTCCAGAAATGAGAATTTAGTCCAAGTGGTCGTCTTTTTGGGTGAATTGTTTGCATTCTGTTTTATTCTAAATTTTTTCTAAAACAATTTATGTCGGCTGTTTTTTGGTCTGTCGGTTAATTCAATGAATATGCCTAAACCGCCAATAAAAGTAAAAAGTCCAAACTAAGTTTTGGAAATTTTTGGTACATTTCAGCTGGTATCGTAGCTGCATTGTTTTTATTTGCCGTCATGGTTGGATTCATTGTGAAGAAAAAAATTAAAAGATCCAGAGGAAGATGAACAGAAAAAAAAGAAGAAGAGAAAGAAAAAAATGAAAAAAATGAAGAAGATGCCCAATCAGAAGCCGACACAGAAGATTAGGAGTCATCGTCAATCAGGAAACGCTTTGCAAAACTGTTTTGATAATTAAATAAAACTGAATACTTATTCAGTGAAAGAGAATTAAACGAACATACTTAATGGAAATTATTTATTTTGTTAAACAACTTTTGGTTAATTTTTTCTACCATATGGCGAAGATTTATCTATCAAATATTTATGAATAAAAAACTAACTGATGAACTTTTTAAAAAATAATTTAGTTTGGTGTGCGATTAATAATTATACAAATTGATGGTAACGAGCAGCTAAGAACGCCCAAATCGCCGTCAGTGCACGACAAATTTATTTATTTATTTTTAGAATTTAGATAATAATTATCTTTTTATTTTTAGAGTTTGAACGATTTTCACAAAACTGCAGTTAGAAAAGTTTAAAAGGCGAGCAACAAATTAGTCAACGCCGATAATTTCAAAATCTTAAAATAATCGTACATCAACATCATTTATTGTTATGGTGTCACAATGCGTAAGATAAATGAAAACATAGCTCAAAATAAACATTCCTGCGTTCAAAATAAATTTTTTCTACCGTCGTAATTTCAGTTGCCTGTCTGACGACTCATATGCATCTACAAATCTTTATTTAGTTCGTTCGCATCTAGAATTTGCTGTTCAAGTTTGGAATCTATAGGAAAGGCTTGATCAATGATTTAGAGAGAGTTTAAAGAAGAGCTACAAAATTTCCTCAGTCTTGCCAGAATCTAGATTACCACTCAAGATTAGTAAAACTAAATCCACCTTCTCTTGAATATCGCAGACTCAGAGGTGACTTAATCCTTGTTTATAAAATATTGCATAATCTGGTAGACCCAGCAATTTGTCCTCAGTTAAGCCGACGAGCTGAAATCAACTTCAGAGGTCATCATCTCAGCTTGTGTACTCGATTGGCAAAAAAGACTGCAGAAAATACTTTTTCTCTAACCGTGTTCTAGCCCCATGGAATGCAATGCCTAGCGACGTTGTTGATGCTCCATCTCTAAAAATATTTAAAATTAGGCTTGATAATTTTTTTAATGTCAAAAGATTCTTAACATCACAATGAAATAAATTTGTTCTCGTCTGCTGATTTCATGTATTTGCTATCAATAACTTGCGTATTATTATTATTATTATTTATTTCTATAAACCTGTCCTCAGTAGCCCATGCAGCAATCGACTTGAAAGAATCTTACATAGGATGCTATCGAAGCATCAGCTCAACGAAGACAGTTGCATCAGTTGGCTCAGTGGATGAATGTTCACAGGAGTGCACAGATGAAAGTAACAATATGATCGCTTTGAAGAGTGGGAAAGAATGCAACTGTATTGGAAGGTTAGATTCAGCAGTGGCTTCATCCCAGTGTGATGTTCCTTGCGACAATAAAGATGCTTGTGGTGGAAGGGATTCATATTCCGTTTATAAAAGCAAGCCACGAAAGACGCACGATATCTATTTAAGCGTGAATGATCGTCAACCGGAGAATATCATGATGATCTTACCAGCTTCTTTCACTCTCGAGATGTGCGCACATTTTTGCTTTGAAACGAATCATACATTCTTTCAAACAATCAAAAGTGGTAGGTGTAGTTGTTTCCAAGAGCATCAACCAACTCTAGGTTACGTGCAAGAACAGATATGTGAAAAAAGCAAACATGATCTGAACGAAGTTTGCGAGTGTTATTATAAAAAAACCACCAAGCCATAAGTTCATAAACTTTGTTTAAATTTCTATTTAGAGCGGCAGTGAAAGGAACTCTTGCTGTAACCGAGTACAAAGAGAAATCACGCCTATTACATTGCATGCAACGTGTCCCATGTGTTGATTCATTGATTACACACAAATTTTGTAATTGAAAAATTACGAGATATAAAAATTTCACAAATTTGTAAATTATGCCGAGATTAAAATATTTTAAAATTTTCGGATATAAATCAAATATCGACTGATGCAAAATAATAAGTCAACAGCATTTAGTTGTCTCACTATGGCTAGGTAGTTGTTGTGGAAGAAAATTAGGAACATTGAGCTTTGAGTTTTGTAAGCTTTCAATTATTATGTTTATGTCAAAATCATCTGTGGCTTGGACAACTATTCCAACACTAGGACGCAAAGTGGCCGTCCAAATTTTAGTGAGGAGTTTTAATTTTTCACAATTTTTAGCCACTACTTCCTCATTGTTTACATGCGTGCTATGTTCGTCTAAAAATTTTATGTAATTTTTTCTTGATTCACTTTTAAGCATGACGCCATTTAATAAGTTTGAGTCAAAATATCTTTTTATATTGTAAATAAATGCTAAATTGCTACTTTTATTATGTTTCAAATGAAAGATTTTAGCACAGTTTAAATCATAAAAAATTGAAATACTCATTGAAATAATATAAAAACATTGAATTGAAACATAAAATTATCAGCTCTGATAAAAAATTTAAATAACGTATTCATACAATCAAATAAACGCACAGTTATCGTACCTATACGACGTACATACATACACAAACAAACACACACACATAAGAACGCACACACACATACACACACACATCGTTACAAATGAATCATCCTGAAAAAGTAACCGAAGAATTTCTCATCTGCAAAAAATGCTGTCAAAATCGTTCGTTGAAATCGCCGACGACGCTGCTTTCATGTGGCCACGTCATCTGCCTGACGTGCGCCACTGATTGCAACATGAAGGACAAGCAGGACTGCTACCAAATTTTGTGTCCAATTTGTTGCCTGCCCACTGTCCTTCCACTCAGGGGGCCTACCCAACTACCAAGAAGTTTGTACAAGGAGAAGCAGATGGACCATCTTTTGAGGAGAAATAATGCGGCACTGGGCAGGCAGCATGCTCTCTACTGCATTGAGAAGTTTTGTCTTGATCCTGAAACTTTCTACGCCCAGTTGTAAATCAAACATTTGGTTTCGGATTTGGTTTGTTTTGTGAATTCGAGTGGAAAATTAACATTTGTTAATGTTTAACTTCAACCTCTTGAAATGCATTTATCTGTTAGATAATAATCTTTGAGTCATTTTTAACAGTTTTAAAACTGTCGATGATAATAACTCTACTTAAAGATTTGATATTTAGCTAACTAAATAAATTAACATTCAACTTAAGTAAGTATATAAAATAGACATACCAACATAAATATTGACCGAAAAAACACTGCAAATAAAACTAAATGATGCCTTTAGTCTGACAGTCTCCTCACTTAGACTGACACCCCACGGTTCCGTGTGCCAAGAAATCGTTAAAAAGTGCGTTTTCTAAAACACCTTTGCAAACAATAATAATAAAAACTAAACACTACAACCATACACAGCGTACAGATACACACACACCTTACTACCTGACTCATTTGTTCGTTTTTGTCTTCCAACTTTTATACTTCTCTTCTCTAGCCGATTGGCGCCACGAGTTGAGTGTATTGATTGTATGTAAGTGAGGTTTGAGATGAGCTAACCGTTATAGGTAAACGTGGACTTGAGCGTTAATTTACAATGTAAATGTTGGTTTTCAGGCAATAGCATTAATTATACAGAAAACATAATTTGCATTTTTTTCGAACTCCTCTACAGCTGGCGCTTCAAATTTTTTCATATGCAAAAGAACTTTAGAAAACAAATAATAATAAAAAAAGAAAAAACCAAAAAATAAAAGCAATAAAAATAGAAATGCCATCCGTGGTGCCTCTGCAGTCAGTTAAGCCGCGAAAATGTGAGAATATGAGTGACACAGTGGGAAGGAAACACAA
>NW_008704501.1:7155446-7157966 GCF_000326865.2 Helobdella robusta
AAAATCCAAATTTGTTGTTGCCTACCTAGACGACATTTCATTGGGAGGTGATGTCGAGTCCGTTTTGAACGACCTTAATACTATTATAAATTCAGAAAAAAACATACAAACATACATAAAAACATACGTACATACATACATACATACACACATACATGCATACATACAAACATACATACATACATACATACAAACATACATAAAAACATACGTACATACATACATACATACATACATACATACATACATACATACATACATACATACATACATACACACATACATACATACATACATACATACATACATACATACATACATACATACATACAGGGAAGCGGACGAGAAAATGAAAAAATATGGGAATGCTCTCCCCTCGATGGAATTCTTGCCAATATGTATTCTCGGCCCGATGGACCCCAACACCCTAAAATTTCTTAAGGCAATATGTAAAATGATCAGCGTCAGATCAGGCGACGGCAGGGAACTGTTTTTCGCAACTAACCACATTTCGTGCTTGTTGCAGCGGTTCCTGCGTGTCTGTATGCTTGAAAATATCCAACTGAATGCCGACATGTGCAATTAACGACAAATCAAAGTGTTAATCCATTTGTTACTTGATGTTTGACGGTTCAGTGTCACTCATCATGTTTTGGTTTTAACATACATACATACATACATACATACATACATACATACATACATACATACATACATACATACATAATTTTTTTTTTTGTATGTTGGTCTCGCACAGACTGGTTAGTTTTTGAATTATTAAAATAAAGTTTAAAATTTGGTATTTATTTATTACACTATCACTTGGTTTTAACCTAACTTTGATTTTACAATTTTGTATCTTGTTTTTCGTTATTCTTCTAATAATATTGATCTTATATTAAGCGTTTTTCACTTTTAATTCACTTATATTCATTTTACAATTGTACTGCAAAATTTTTTTTTCTCATTTCACCTGCATACCTTAAGTTAAACGACGTTTATTTTTTTGTGTTTACCAACTTAATTTATTCGTACAACAGCAAATTTCGTAATTTCAAGTTCTTACTCCCGTACACTGGCATACAGTTGCACACTTGCACGCGGTTTCCACTAATTTCTACAGAAAAAAAATAAACATAAACAAAACAAAACAAAAAAACTAAGTATTTACTTCTCCTAGTATAAGCCGGTATATACATATGTGCAGGTGCATTTATGAATTTGCATATATGTACGTATTCTCATCTAGTCGCTCATTAATAATATTCAATCAATACCAAAAACTAGCCATAATCACCAATTTAGTTAATTCATCATAATTCATCACTTCATTTAATCGTTCATCAGTAGCAATCAATTACCACCAAATACTAGTGCATGTATGTATGTATGTATATATATATATAGGCATCTATTCTCAGCTAATCATTCATCAATAATAATTAATCACAACCAAATACTAGTGCATGTATGTATATATGTATATATATATAGGCATCTATTCTCAGCTAATCATTCATCAATAATAATTAATCACAACCAAATACTAGTGTATATATATGTATCTGTGTGTATATATGTATATATAGGCATTTATTCTCAGTTAATCATTCATCAATAATAATCAATTACTGCCAAATACTAGTACATATATATATACACACTATTCTAGGCCCAGACTCACATACCTCCTACCTTCACAAACCTTTAAACGGCTCCCAGCGCACGTATTTTTTTGTCTTCTTTTTTTGTGTGCTTCAGCACCGTTCACTAGCGGGCCCTCCAGAGCACATTTCCGTTATACTCTCAAGTGGGTTTGTGTTACTTCCTCTCGGCCAGCGCTTATTGCAGCCATCCTTTGTTGTCCCATCGTTGCACTTCACTTCAGTCACAGTTGTCGTTGGTAGTAGTTTTTTTTTGTATTCTCCATTGGTTTTATTGTATTCCTATGGCTTCCAGCCAGAGCTCCTCTTCTGGTTCTAGCACTCTCACTCGTTGTCGCGTATGTTCCAAACATTTTCGTTTGCGTCCCGATGGCGCATTGGTTAAGCATGGAGGAAAGGTTAAAGGTTCAGAATGTTCCGGTTCCCTGGCGAAGCCCAAGACCGGGTCAAAACGCGCGTCATTGGGAAACGTTTCCGGTTGCGCCCCTGCCGCCAATACCGTCGGCAACGTCTCGATCAGCAGTGCTGCACCGCAACAGGTTTCTAAAATCGACATGGCAGAGAGGTTTTTTAGAAAATCTGCTAGTTTTTGTTTAATGGATCACATTCCCAAACATTCAAGAACAAAATTTGGTCAGACGCTGGCTAAAGTGGTAAAGGAAATTATTGATAAACCCTCTATTTCAATCAGTTGGTTCAAATTGCTCTTTTTACCAGCAATGATCTTGAGGAAAAGTCACCGCGGCGGCAGACGTCATAATCCAACTGGACTAATCAATCAGAGGATTGACAATTTTGGCGGACAATCCGTCGAGAAGAACGTCATAATCCAACTGGACTAATCAATCAGAGGATG
>NW_008704501.1:7158016-7164338 GCF_000326865.2 Helobdella robusta
TGTGTTTATATAGTGTATATATGTACATATGTACGCTCCACCCACATAGCATTAACGCATATTTATGCTGCGGCTTGCTTAAGTTTTTCCATTCATTTTCAGGATAACACGTATAGATACCATGGGAAAATATTTCTTAAAAATCATTAACAACAACAACAACATCAACAACAACACCAAAAACAACAACAACATCAACTACAACACCAAAAACAACAACATCATCAACAACAACAACATCAACAAAATCAACAACAACATCATCGTCAACAAAACAGGCGTAATGTATGCTACTTGGCGCGAGATTGTACAAGCATGAGCACATTACGACATTCAACATTTTTTCCCACCTCGTTTCCTTGAGGACAACATAGATATCTAAACTTCATTACAAAGATAACTAAATGAAAAATTGAATAAAGAATCGTACTATCGCAAAAAACAACAACATCGTCTTCGTCATCATCAAAGATAAAACAACAATGACATAACGGATAAAACAAAACGAATAAAAATTTTTAGGTTGCTCTGACAAATTCTACCCGTCCAATTACCATGTTCACAGCTGGCCGGATCTTGAGAACCGCTATTCGGCCGAATATAAATCCTTCCACATTGCCTTCCCCACCACTACGACCTCATCACCGCCACCACAAGCACTTGAAGCACTCGCCACAGCATCAAAAAAGACATCAACGTCATCGGCAGCAGCAACATGACACAACTCAATCGACACCAATACATCAACAACACCAACAGCACCATCACCAACCGGCAAAATATCACATAGCCGATCCCTTTCAAACTCGTAAAAAACCGGCGAGACCGAATTCAACCGCCGACTACTACTACACTGGTCGCAGCGAGGATGACTACAGCGGCAGTAGCGTCGCTAGCTGCAGTAGTAACAACTCGGATACCGAAACCGACAAAATAAAATGTTACATTCCTTTCATTTGGCAAGCTTTAGCCGCTACACTAATCGGTTTAGTTGTCATTTTAATCGGTATAGCGATGTGCATTGTCGGTTACGAAGCCGATAGTCTGGTATTGAGATCGGAATTGGTTGCTACGGATAGAGGGGAGTCTACAAACGCAGGAAAGAATGTAATTAAAGATGAACATCAATCACTCAATGGAAGTTTTATGCATACTTCCCTTCAAAACCACGGCGAAACAACATCATCAACAACTACATCATCAACAACAACCACAACAGCATCATCGTTAACAACAACAGCATCAACAACAACATCAACAACAACAACATCAGCAACAGTATCAACAACAACATCATCAACAACAACAGCATCAACAACACCAACAACAAACCTTATAACAAAAATTACAACAACGCTAACAACTGACGACATTCTATCACATTCAGAAAGGCCAACATCTTATGCAATCAATGCTAGCAGTGACGTTAATGCTGACATTAACAGAACCACTGACAACAACTTTGGTAAAAGTATCACGGACATTTCAAACAAAAACATCATCAAAAACATCATCAACAACAACATCATTATGATTAAAAACAACAACAACAATATCAACATCAACAACAACAACAACATCATTATGATTAAAAACAACAACCACAACAATAATATCAACAACACAACAGCAGCAACGGCAGCAACTTCACTGGCTGCAAAGCTTCGCTATTTAATATACATCGGCCCCATCCTAATGAGCTGCGGTAGCTTCGCCATCGTCTTCTCTTGCGTCATCGTCTGCGAGACACGTGACCGAGTTCTAGAACTTTTCAAGAAGAAATCAAAAATGTTTGCCGCCATGGCCACCAACAGTTGCGACGGTTGCAGTGGTAACAACAACAACAGCAGCAACAACAACAACCACATCAGCAGCAACAACAACAACCACAACAACAGCAACAGCAGCAACAACAACCACAACAACAGCAGCAGCAACAACAACCACAACAACAACAATGACCACAACAACCACAACAACAACGACCAAAACAACAACAACAACGACGACAACAACAACAACAACAATAATAATAATAATAATGACGACGCTGGAGTTAATGGAAATTTGGACGAAATTAATGCTTACAATCGATCGAACAAGACTGGACATCATTATCATCATCATCCTGGTAATCATCATCATTACCATCATCATCAAGATCATCATCATAATGACTTAATTGAGAATGGTTATCATGATGGCTCTAATGGTTATCATCATCATCTCAACAGTCATCGTCATCATCATGATCGTCTTAGTAATTCCAAGAATGATGATGATGGTGAAGATGGTGAAGATCATCATCTTCATCATCATCATCTCTCTTTTTCTCACAATCTCTCCTCCATATCTCTTCGACATCATCCTTATCTGAGCATGACACAACCACATCAGGCCAACAACAACAACAACAAAAACAACAACAACAACAGCAACAACAACAACAACAACAGCAACAACAATAATTATAATAATAATAACATTAATAATAATAATAACATTAATTATAATAACAACAACAGCCTAATATATAACATACATCGTACCATAAGCAACAACAACAATGCTCCTCTTAACGTGTCAAGTAGAGAATTTGCACACGTAAATAATGAAAGCAATAAAACAAACGAACAAACATCAAAACGACAACAACGACATTGTTATCAACAACGACAAAAACAGCATCAACAACAAAAATATCAGCAGCAACAACAACAAAAACAATCTCAACAACAACAATCTCAACCTCAACAACAACAATCTCAACCTCAACAACAACAACAATCTCAACCTCAACAACAACAACAACAACAAAACTTCATCACAATAGATGAGAAACAACTACGGAGATCTTCTTTCGTAGTTCTTAACAAGCTGCAGATAGAGACATTAACAACTACCCTCATTGAAAAACAATGCATACACTACAAGACAACAACGACGCCCCTATCCAAATCGTTTATGAAGAAATTTTTCATTTAATTAGTTTATTATTAATTAGTTATTTAATTAATCTTTTTAATAATTAATTAAATGATTTGTTGATTTATTCATTTTTTATAATTTTTAATTTTTTACCATTATAGTGAACAGGGTTATTTTAAAAATATCATTTAGTTTTATTTATTGTGTATGTGTATGTGCGTGCGTGCGTGTGTGTGTTAATGTGTGTATGTGTATTAATGTGTGTGTGTCTGTGTGTGTGTAAAAAGAGAAATTTGATCTTATTTACAGTATGTAAGGTTTGAGAGAGAAAGAGAGAGTGGAAGAAAGAGAGATAGGATGGAGAAGAGAAAAAGTGAGAAAAATAATTGTATTTATTTGTGTGTCTCTGTCTGTCTGCCTGTCTGTCTGTCTCTCTGTCTCTCTTTCTCTCTCTCTCTCTCTCTCTTTCTCTCTCTTTCTCTGTGTGTATGTGTGTGTGTAGATTGAAAAATTTGGCATTGAGTGCAGGTTTTTGTGTTTGTACTCGGTTTTTGTTTCTATTAAATATAAATCGATATATCGAACGGATCGTATCGATTTATCGATCGGTATTTATCGATCGGTTATTCTAGAATGGTGTTCAAACGATAATTAACATCACCATCACTATTATCTCTATTATCGTCGTCGTCATCATCATCACATTGATCATGAATTACCAACTTCATATATGTATGTATATTATCAATTACATTATATTTGTATGCGTGTGTGTGTGTGTGTGTGTGTGAATGTATGCGTGTGTGTGTGCGTGCGTGTGTGTGTGTGTGCGTGTGCGTGCGTAAGTGTCTTCAAATACGTACATCGCCATAAAAGTTTTGAATAAAGATGGATGAAGATGATTTGAAAAATAATTCGCTATGAAAAGATTTATAGTCCAGCTATATCAAAAAGAAGGATATATATCATTTAAGTTTAAGATATCATGTTACCAAAAAAAATTGGTATCCCATCTGACAAACAAACCTCAATTTTGCATACAATACAATTATACTTTGTATGTTCAAAAGAAAATAAAATACTCTTAACATAAATAAAATAATTGACTACATTAACTTTATGATATAATGTTTATAGTATAGATATATAGGTATGAATATTAAAAAATCATGTGTGTTTGTGTGTGTGGTGTATGTGTGTGCGTGTGTGTGTGTTAGTGTGTATTTAACAATAATATAACATAATTATAATATCGTAGAACAGCCTATGGAAAAGCCGTTATGTTTCAACTAACCTAGAGAATGAATGTGGAAAAATAAACCTGGTGAATGTTTTATACAAGCAAAACATTGTATACATACAAAATTTTGTTTATATGCAAATCATTGTATGCCTAAAAAACTCTGTATACATACAAACCTATATTTTGTAGTACTACTACAAAAAAAAAACAAATAAATTCACACATTTTATTCAAATTAAAAAAATATATAACAAACATCGTTACAAATAATGGAAAAATTAAGAAAAAACTTTAAAGGGTTTTTTCTTAAAAACTGCCCAAATACGTCCAAATACCAAATACGCTAAATAAAAGCACAAATAATCACTGATACTCGCACAGGCACAGTCTGAAATCCATTCGCAAGGATAGGCTAGGCAAATCTTGAAACATAAGTACTACTCGAGTACATACAATCTAATTTATTCAATTATCGTACTCCGTACAAATATTGGATGGGGTATTAATACACACACAAACACACCACACACACACACGCACACATACCACAAACACGCACACAACATCTATATAGTTGTACAAATACGCCTAAATGATATTTATACACACATACAAATACAATAGGCAAATAGCAATACCTGCCTAGAAAATATATACGTATTAATACATTGTATATAGACGGGAAATTGCATTTGAAACCTGAATGAGTTATGTAATGTAAGAAATATCACATGACTCCTAGCGTGACGTCATTTTAAAGTCATCATCCAAACACACACACACAAACATACACACACCCACAAACACACACAGTATAGATGGGCATATAGATGCGAAACTTCAAGCGTGTATGTGCGTATTCGTGCGTGTGTATATTATTGTATGTTTAGTAGTGAGGGTCGGGAAGAATACAAATGATCATGTCGTGTGGAGTTACGTGCGTATGAATGTTTATTTTTGTGTTTCTGTTTGTCTGCGTTTCTAAGTTTAGTATGTTTTTGTATGTTTTTGTATGTTTTTTATGTTTTTGTATATTTTAGTATGTTCTTGTATGTTTTTGTATGTTTTTGTATGTTTTTATGTGTTATATGTTATATTTGTATGGGTTTTGTTTGTGTTTTGCTTATAGTTATGCTTCACTAAAGTTAACTTGTGTTGTATTTGGGTGGGTATGTTTCATTTTTCGTTTATTACTAAGATTTTTGTTCAAAATTTAGATGTTTTATTAGTTTTTTTTGTTCTTAAGTTGAACATTTAATGTTTCTATGGTTGAGAATTTTGAAATTTTGTTTATTCTGTTAAATTTCTCATTTCAATGAAATCCTTGTTGTTGATATTATGCTGGATTATTTTGCAAGATTGAATTTAAGTACAATAAAATTTGTTATTATTTTCACACATAAACACACACATGTTACATACATACACACCCGTATACACACACAAATAAACACACACACAAACACACACAAACAGACACACAGACATATAAACAGAGGTTAATCTTTTTATATTTTGCAGTTTTCTTTTAAAATAGTCTTTCCGAGGCTTGACACTTATAATTCCTCTTGCATTCACATTTTGCCGAATTCAACTGTGCTGTTACTTTTTACACAGCAAATATGTGTGTGTGTGTTTGTGTGTGTTTGTGTGTGTGTGTGTGTACGTGTGTGCGTGTCTCATAGGTGCAGACAGCCAACGAGAGAGGGAGCCTGTGAAACTGAGGTGGCTCCCACAATAAATAATTTTTTTAGAGTCAATTTTTGAATTTTACAAAATCTCTGTTGGAATTTTTATTTCTTAGAAATTTCTTTTGTTAGAAAATGTGTATGTGTGTTTGTGTTTGTGTGTGTGTGTGATGTATGTGTGTTAGTGTGTAGTAGTAATAGTAGTAGTGGTAGTGGTAGTAGTAGTAGTAGTAGTGGTAGTAGAGGTGGTGGTAGTGGTAGTAGTAGTAGTGGTAGTAGTGGTGGTAGTGGTGGTAGTAGTGGTAGTAGTAGTAGTAGTAGTGGTAATAGTAGTGGTAACAGTATTTTTCTGACCCTTGACCCTGACGATGAAGTTGCTGGGCAGAATTATTTATTTTGGAGTAATTGAAAAAAAACTAAAAAAAGAAAAAACTGCCCGGAGTGAATGAATGAATGAATGATA
>NW_008704501.1:7164388-7186012 GCF_000326865.2 Helobdella robusta
AACTATATGTACACACAATCACATACACGCACACACACACACAACACACACACAAACTCACACACACACAAAAACACACACATATATATATGTACATACAGACGTATAATCTATATAATTTCTTTCCACTTTAAGCCAAAGCACAAGCAAATAACAACAACAACAATAATAATAATAATAATAATAATAATAAATATAATAATAAATATAATATAATATTTGTATATGATTGAGATTATTGTATATATTTAATGTATGCAACACATGCTTGTATTATTTATACGCAAGTTTGTATAGTATGTATAATGTAGACAAACGCTATGTCTCCATTTAAAGTAGTTATATACTGCGGTATTTCGGTATGTTGTTTACATTTATATATTTAAATTTATTTAAATTTACGAAGATTTTTTTTTTATTAAAAAGTAAAATAATTTTATTCTTGAAGAAGAAATTGAATCGTTTTTGTTTTTTGCCAATGGATTTTTATCGTTCATTTGTTTTATCTTGGGGTTTTTCCAAAAACAATTGAAAAAAAAGTTTAATTATTTTTTATATTTGCTTAGTTTGGCGGATGCGTTTTTTTTGTAAATAAGAAATAATGACGTCATCTTATTGTATGTCGCCATCGTCGACGTCATCTTCACTATCATCATCGTCAACCTTGTCATCATCATCATCAACAACATCATCATCATCATCACTATCATCTCCATTGTCATCGTCATCATCATCGTCTTTAGAACTTGACCAATCAAAATCAACCTCCAAAAACAACGTCATCAGCATCTTTCATCAACATTTTTCTTTCTCTTTCTTCATCATCACACATCTCTCACTTATCGCCGTCAACATCTTCTTCCTTCTCTTCATCTCCATCTCATTTCCGGTCGGAGAGGCAGTCGCCATCTTGAAAAACGACGACAGAGCGGAAGTAGTGATGAATTGTTACTTCACCGAAGAACTTGACCCGATAGAGCAGACGTCATGTGACGTAGTGGCGCAACTTGCGAAAAAAAATATGGCTCCAAATGAAACCCTGGCGTTCACATTTTTATCTATTTCCGGTCAATTTCGGAAGTACTTTCACATAAACGAGGGGACGGGGATTATTTCGTTGACGTCATCTATTGATAGAGAGAAAGTTTGCACTTCAGCTGAAACCCTTGACTGTTTTGTTAAGGTCAGCTAATGAATGAATAAAGGAATGAATGTGTGAGTGAGTGAATGAATGAATGAACGAAAAAATAAATGAGTGAATGGATGAATGAACGAATGAGCGAGTGCCTGATTGGTTCACACATAAAAAAATTTTTTTTCATTTGTTTGTTTTGTTATAAACTCGTGTGTGTATTTTATGCAAATGAATATGATTATGACGACGACAATGATGATAATGTTAAAAATGATGATGACGATGATGATAATGATGATGATGATAATGATGATGATGATGTTAATTGTCCCAAAAGTCCTGTCTATAATAGCGACAATAGATCCTGCTGCTCTAATGTAATGTACCTTCTTTTATGTTTTTGTTTATCTCTGGTGTTGTTTTTTCTCTTGTTTTTGTTTAAGTAAAAATACTTTTGAACATCAAACAATTGTAATTGTTACATTTAAAATCACTATACTAACGGAATCGTTACCATCCTCACATCCACTTCATCATCATCATCACCACCATCCTCCCCACCACCATCTTCATCATTCTCATCATCATCGTCCTCATCATCAGCAGCACCACTACCAACCACAGCCATACCATCATCACCACAAAATGTTCCCATTTTCAACTGGTTTCTAGCCTAGAAGATAAAACTTTTATTGTTTCAATCAAAAAAATAATGCAGAATAGCGCCCTTCATTCTATGCACCCCACCTACGTACGGATCAATTTATGAAAAATATACACCCATTTCTCCGTGTTACGTTACGTTATTTCATATCAAAACAGACATCCGTGGCCCTCCGATCCGGAATATCCCTGCAAATTTTCAAAGTCCTCCAGCACATAACCGACATAAACGACCATTCGCCAGCCTTCCCGGTTCAATCCCATCACATCGAAATTTCCGAATCCGCCGATCCGGGCACATCTTTTACGATTCCCGACGCTGTAGATAAGGATAGTGGCAACAACGGATTGGTGGGATATAAGTTGATCCCGCGGCAAAATAATTTCGAGTTGGGTTTCTCAGTTTTGAGGTCTGTTAACGTTGAAAATTCTGACGGTCCGGTCGATGGCGGTCAAAATGGTGATGATGATAATGATGACGTTATTGGTAGTGGTAGTAGTAGTAGTAGTAGTAGTAGTAGTAGTAGTGGTAGTAGTAGTAGTAGTCATAAAATTACTAAAAACAAAAATTTACCTAATAAGATTAGTAATAGTAGTAAAAAAATTCGTCTTGACCAAATTCAAAATAAATTCGATGATAATAACAACGACGAAAACAACAACAACAACAACAATAATAATAATAACAAGAACTATAATATTAGCCCGAGTTCGAATAGGCTGAGATTAATTCTCAAACGACCGTTAGATAGAGAGGAACGGGAGACGTACTTTTTCAAGGTTATTATAATTTTTTTATTATTATTATTATGCGGGTATATTACAAGAGAGTTGGCCGATTGGTGCAATTCACTGTTTTTATGCATAATTTATGTTTTTATTGTCGTAATTGGTTTTTAAAAATAGGTTCATTCTATTCGGAAAAATTTCTAGAACATTGTAGTTTTAATTTAAATTGGTTTTATTTCGGTTTTAATAGTTTAATTTATCGAATAAATATCGGGTTTTTAAATATCTGGTTCATAAATTTAAATATGGCTACTATATGTATTCACTGTAATAAATCATTTGTATCAATTGGTAGACATTCCTGGCGCTGTACAAAATTAAATACAAACTCAAATGTTAATATTTCTACTGTTATTACCGCATCTGTATCTCCGAACTTAAACGTAAACAATAGCTCTAACAATATTAACTCTAATTTCAGTAATATTAATTCAAATAATGTAGATAATTTATTGTCATGTTGATGCGGGAAATATTGCAAGGGCCGAAGAGGTCTTATAATGCATCAACGTTCATGCAAAATGTTCAAAACACTGAGAGTTACAAATAAAAAATCAAACCATGAAAATGACTGCTCCAGTTTACCCTCTTCGCTACGGCTGCCAACCTCCGCTTCAGCATCCGACACTGATCCGTCGTCTACGTCAACAGAATCAACTGATGTCGATACATCTGAATCATTGCTTCCGGGAGTCAAATTGCCAAGAACAGAGGCAGAATGGACCGAAGCCAACGACTACTTTCGAATCCATCGAAGCGATTTCTCAGATTTCGGCAACTTGAACGACGACACGATCAAATTTCAAAATTTTATCTACAATTATTTCGCCACAAATTATGGTATAATTGAATCCCCATCCACCATGAAAGGAAATAATTCGAATAAATCAATTAAAATTTTAAAAAAAGAGTTAAAACAACTCAAGTTCTTAGGCCACAACAACAATAACTTCGACAAACAAATTAGCGAAAAAAGTAAAGCTATTCGATTTAAATTAAAGTCAAAAAAATCGGCACCTAATGAAAAAACGCATGACATCTCAACGCAACTAAAACAACGGTTTTGGAAAACATGCAAATCGCTATTCAACAAGTCAACAAGTTTGTCACCTCAATTTAATTCTAACGAATGCAAGAAATATTTCCATTCAATTTTAAGTGATTCTCCAAACAATAAATTCAACCTTCCAAATTGGATACAAAATCTTCAAGAACCTGCAATACCATTTAATATAAATCCACCATCATATGCAGAAATTTCATCAATTATTCGCAAATGCAAATCTAAAGCATCTCCATGCCCTCTTGACCAGATTTCAACGATACCCTTCAAAAAATGTCCGATTCTTCGCACAATCCTTCATCAACTTCTAAACAAATGTTGGTCATCATCAACGATTCCATCCTGTTGGAAAAAAGGGTTCTCAATTTTAATTTACAAAAAAGGGTGACGCCAATCACCCTGCCAACTTCAGACCAATAACTTTGCAGCCTACCCTATATAAAATATTCTCGTCGTTTATCAACAACAGAATATACAAATTTTTAGAATCCAACAATTACATTAATAAAAATATCCAGAAAGGTTTCTATCCAAAAGTAGATGGTTTGGCAGAGCATACTCAATTATTAACTCATATGCTCAAAGATGCAAAGAGGCACCAAAGAACAGTCATCGTCTCACTTTTGGATCTTCGCAACGCTTTTGGCGAAGTCAGTCATGACCTTATTTCAGCTTCTCTAAATTACCATCATATACCACCAGCGATAACCAATTTAATAAAATTCACATACACAGATTATTCGATATCGGTCTCTGGATGCGAAAAGCTAACTCCTCCGATCCCGGTCAAGCGTGGTGTACTACAAGGCGATCCTGCGTCACCGTTGCTGTTCAACCTTTGTTTTAATCCACTCATGAAATTGTTAGAGGGCAGGGAATACCAGCAATGTGGTTACATTTGAAGCCCTTCAGCTTATTTAAAATCAAGGGCATGGTTCCAATTTGCTGACAACTCAGCAATCATCGCCAACAGCACAGAAGGTGCCCAAAAATTAATTGACTTAAACAAAGCTTGGTGCAAAGCTACCGGGATGAAAATGAGGATAGATGAATGCTGCACGTTTGGCATGAGGAAGAAAAATGGTAACTACGAACAATTCCTGTCAAGGTTGACAATTGATAACACCCCTGTACCGCAGATTCGCATTGGTGACCATTTCGAATATCTAGGTAAAATATACGATTTTGAATGCAACAATTCCAAAGCTAAAGATTTGCTGCTCAACAAATTACAAGGCATGTTGTCAACGATTTCAAGTCTGGACACCACAGCCCAGTGGAAACTTCAAATTTTACGTCGTTTTGTCCCAGCTCAAGTAGCCTTCGAACTGCGTATTTACGATATATCACTGTCATGGATTGCCAGCAAGTTGGATCCATTGATTAACGATGCCGTTAGAACTTGGCTGGCTTTACCAATAAGCAGCTGTCTATCTGAGATTCTTTCACTGCCGTACAAATTGGGAGGTCTGAACATCAGATCCCTGAAACATTATGCTGAATCATTGAGAGTGAAGCTTCGCAACTACCTTAAATCTAACGGTAACGAAGAAATGAAAAGTCTGTGGAGCGAGTCATTTAATGACTACACAAAAATAGACAACTTGCTCCCAGTCACCAAAGATATAAATCCCACTCTCCATGATTTGAAGCTCAAACAGCAAGAAAAGGTGTTCGACCATTTATCATCACTAAGCTCCCAAGGAATAGTGTTGAAGACAGTGAGGGAAAACATCAAATCAGATCAAATAGTTCGCTGGTCAAGATCTACGGCCACAGAGTCAGAGGTTATTTACAAGTTTATTATGAAAAGTATCATTCAACAACTTCCAACAAACTCCAACCTAGCAAGATGGGGCAAAACGTCTAAACCACAATGTCCACTATGTGACGCTTATCAAACAAACAAGCATGTTTTGTCCAACTGTAGCTCCGTTGCAGCTTTGAAAAGATATTCAGGTCGTCACAACAAAGTTCTCTCAATAGTTTTAGAAAATATTAAAAAATGCGCAAATTTGGAAGTCTCGTTGTTTGCCGATCTGGAGTGTGAAGATTTTCGTCCAGTATCAACGCTGTTTAAATCTCTGCGCCCTGATATAGCACTGGTCCGCGACGACACGATCGAGATTTTAGAACTAACGATATGCCACGAAACAAATTTAAAAAAATCTAAAGAATACAAAATTGAAAAGCACTCTCAAGCCCTTCAACTTAATTTAAAGAGTGAATACAATAATTTTAAATTTTTAATTAAAACATTTGAAATTTCTACAATGGGTTTTTACAATACTTTTAATTTATCGCTGGTTAACTTAATTTGGTCGAACGATTTTAGAAACAATTTAATAAACTCTGTGTTATCATCATCTTACTCAATATATTGCGATAGGAATAATGAATGAACCTTATTTTTATTGACTATAATCCTCTATTTGTACTAATTTTTGTCGAGTGATGAGCAAATTAGACTAACAGCCTATTAATTTAAATACTTTATTATATTAAACATTATTTTATATCTATCTTTAAATTAATTTTGTGATATTTGATAAAATAAAAGCAGTGTTCCCATTATTTATATTATTATTATTATTTGTAGTAATTGTAGTAGCAGTAGTAGCAGCAGCAGCAGTAGTAGTAGTATATCAGTAGTTGTATATCATTACTATTAAACTGGAGTAACTTAGAAGAGCTTAATATATATTAACCGTACTTTGTAAAGTATTAGTATCTCTATCGATAATAATATTATTGACGACTGTAGTAGTAGCTGTAGTAGCAGCAGCAGTAGTAGAAGTAGCAGCAGTAGTAGAAGTAGCAGCAGCAGTAGTAGAAGTAGCAGCAGCAGTAGTAGAAGTAGCAGCAGCAGTAGCAGTAAGAGTAAGGGTATCAGTAACTGAATAGCGTATACAACATCACTCTCAAATAAAACTAATGCAAATGTACTCAAGACATAACAGTAGTAGTAGTAGTAGTAGTAGTAGTAGTAGTAATAGTAGTAGTAGTAGTAATAGTAGTAGTAGTCGTAGAAGTAGTAGTAGTAGTAGTAGTAGTATAAGTAGTAGTAGTAGTAGTAGTAGTAATAGTAGTAGTAGTAGTAGTAATAGTAGTAGTAGTCGTAGAAGTAGTAGTAGTAGTAGTAGTATAAGTAGTAGTAGTAGTAGTAGTAATAGTAGTAGTAGTCGTAGAAGTAGTAGTAGTAGTAGTAGTAGTAGTATAAGTAGTAGTAGTAGTAGTAGTAGTAGTAGTAGTAGTAGTAGTAGTAGTAGTATAAGTAGTAGTAGTAGTAGTAGTAGTAGTAGTAGTAGTAGTAGTAGTCATAGTAATAGTAGTAGTAGTAGTATAAGTAGTAGTAGTAGTATAAGTAGTAGTAGTAGTAGTAGTAATAGTAGTAGTAGTCGTAGTAGTAGTAGTAGTCGTAGTAGTAGTAGTAGTAGTCATAGTAATAGTAGTAGTAGTATCAGTAGTAGTAGTAGTAGTAGTAGTAGTAGTAGTAGTAGTAGTAGTAGTAGTAGTAGTAGTAGTAGTAGTAGTATCAGTAGTAGTAGTAGTAGTAGTAGTAGTAGTAGTAGTAGTAGTAATAGTAGTAGTAGTAGTAGTAGAAGCAGTAACACTAATAGTAGTAATGGTTTGAAAAAAAAACTCAAAAAGTCTCAAGTGCAAAAAGATAAATTAGCTTAAATATTCATTTGGTACTTGGTCACTGGTAGGTCGAATGAAACAACCGTCATTGTATCGTCTGCGTCCGTTTTGTTCGGCATGTAAAAAACATTTTTTTTATTTTATCTCGGTTATTTTTTTTTTATTATTAGCCAGAATTATTATTATTACTTTTGCTATTATTATAATTATAATTATATTTTTTTATTTTCATACCGCACCGTAATAGTGCTTATTTGATTCACGTACACTTACGCACAGTGCGCGTGTTTCCTGTAAAAGCTCTGGAAAAAAAACTATAAAACTATAGTGAGGTTTGTGAGAATAAAATTAAATGAAAAATAAAAAAAATGGGACCAAACGAATACAGGTGGAGGCGTATGACGGGGGCAATCCATCTCGTTCCTCTTACCTAATCGTCAACATCACTGTTCTCGATTCCAACGACAACCCGCCAATTTTTGAGAACACCTCTTATGAAATTCACGTGCTCGAAGGTGAAAACGTCGGAGAAACGCTGATAAAACTGTGTGCGAGGTAGGAAGGATTGTGTTGTTGTATGTGTTGTTGTCCCATGTGTTGTTGTCGCATGTGTTGTTGTATGTGTTTGTTGTATGTGTTGTTGTGCGGTTGTCCCATGTGTTGTTGTATGTGCTGTTGCATGTGTTGTTGTGCGGTTGTCCCATGTGTTGTTGTATGTGTTGTTGCATGTGTTGTTGTGCGGTTGTCCAATGTGTTGTTGTATGTGTGTTGTGTTGTTTTGTGTCGTGTTAATTCAAAAATATTTTACTTTTTGCTTGTTTTTTCACGTAGATAGACATGATGTTTTTAAAATTTGAATTTATCAGTTGGTTAGATAAAAATTGTATAAGCTGGTTTCAACAACTTGACCAATGGTGCTCATTAATATGCAATGTATATAAAAAGATACATGAGTGAACGTTTGACTAATAAACTTTTTAATTTTTTTAAGTACGCCTCATAATTTATCAGTAAATAAGCACATGCCATTTTTTCAAAACCGGCTCAGAGACGCCGACAAAGGTTTGAACGGTCTGGTCGAATATCGATTTACCGACGAAACAACGCAAAAGTACGGTCACTTATTTAAAATCAACAAATCGACCGGGCAAATAAGCACGGTGCAGGCCCTGGATTTCGAAACTCAGCAATCCATGACACTCAATGTCCTGGCAACCGACCAAGGGGTCAGTGGAAGCTTATCATCACAGGCCACTGTCCTAGTGAATGTGAAGGACGTTAATGATAATGTTCCAGAAATTAAGGTCAACTACCAAACTCGAGTCATTGAAAACGTCACTAACGTTAATAATAGCTACACTAAAAACAATTTTAACTCAGGTGAAACTGCCTTGCGATTAAATCTTAACGGTCCGAATAGCGACGTCAATGGCGTTGAGGTCGTTGTGAGACTTGTTGCTAATTTGCACGACAACAAATCCATTCCGAGCAACGACACAAACAGCAGCAGCAACAGCAGCAGCAGCAGCCTTACAGCAAACAGGATATCAACTCCTCACATTTTTGAAAACGCAGACGTCGGGTCGTTCGTCGCCCACGTAACTGTTCATGATAAGGACAGTTCTGAGAACGGAGAATTCTCTTGCTCCCTTCACAGTTCGCTCATTTCTGACCGACTGCAGAAGTACAGCAGTCTGGTTGATTTCGAACATTTGAGTAAAGATTTTCAGCTGAAACAAATGTATCAGACGGAATTCAAAATTGTTACTGCACGTAAATTCGATAGAGAAGTATCAGGGAAAGAAAGAGTGATTATTTTGTGTCGGGACAATGGTAGGATGCCTACATCTTCCAGTGCAACAATCGACGTAACGATCCTAGATAAGAATGACAACCCTCCAATCTTCAGTCAGACTCATTACAGAGCATCCGTCAAAGAAGGAGCAACTCACGGTGCCACTGTCTTACAAGTCTCAGCGACAGATAGAGATGAGGGTGACAATGCGCGAGTCCTGTACGAATTGAAATCAACTGAATCTTCAGAAAGTAATGAACTCATTTCCATCGATTCGAACAGCGGACTAATTACAGTTGCAGTTGAGAGCGTTGAACTTGAAGATTCAGATCATTTCGAATATACCGTTGTGGCTAAAAATTTAGGCACGCCTGTTAAATCGTCAAATGCTAAATTAACTTTGCAAATTCTCAATAGCCAAGATGAAATGCCAGCTTTTTCATTGGATGTCTATCGGTTCAGCGTGGAGGAAAACTTAGATGCAGTGACCCCCGTTGGCAAAGTAGAGTTGATTAGTAATAACAAACACTTAATAAAACATTCGCTATTTTATCTTGTTTCCAATGGTTGCTCTAACAACGCTACAGAATTTTTTTTAACCGAATTGCCTTTTAAAGCTGAAAAGCACAGTGGAAAAATTTATACTAAGAAAAGTCTCGACCGAGAAATGCAAAATAATTATCTACTGAATGTGATGGCCGTTCAAGACAGGCACGTTGTTGAACTGGAGGAAGGAGGAAGGCTGGTGCTCAAGAACAGGACCGCTCAACAGGTGGCACCACAAATCGCCTGCACAACTGTGGAGGTCAAAGTTCAGGACTCGAACGACAACCCGCCCATCTTCACCTTCCCGACGACCGACAACAACGTGGCCTACTTCTCCGTCGACGACTTCCCAGGCTTCGCAGTGGCCAAGCTATCGGCCGTAGATTACGACTCAGGAAAGAATGCTCAAATCAGATTCGCAATCGAGAGCGGCAACGAAGACGATCTATTCACGCTTGATCCAACATCGGGGATGGTGGTCTTGAGGCGACACCTGCTTGGGCACAAATCGAAAGAGAACCAGTACAATTTCAAACGAGAATTAGTTGTTAGAGCATCGGACCACGGCCCGCACCCACTCAGCTCTAACTCCACCCTCACACTCACCACTCGACGCAAACCAGCTAACGTGCTGCAGCGGATAGCTGATGACTTTCGGAACGCAAAAATTTATAACCTGCTGGCCAGTGAAGATTTAGCTCAGATTTTAACAATAACGCTAGCCTTAATAATCGTCTTAATTACTCTGCTCATCGCTGTTATTTGCATAGCCAGGAGTAAGCAACGAAATCGCAGCACAGATGGCTATCAAATCGCCACCATGGCCTCAACGACCACTGCGATAGACCACTGCAACGTCAGTTACAAAAACGAACTGCTACAACAGTACAACAGCCACAACAACCACAGCAGCGATTGTGCTGCCAGGTCACTTCTCTTGCCTTATGAACCTCTCCACAGAAATGACCGCGACACTGACGGTGGTGATTTGGAAAAAAACTCATCATCTAACAAATCTTTCACAACAAAATTATTTCGATTTTCAACTGACAAAAGTAAGAAGAAACTACAAAAAAACAGAGCAAAATTAAAATGCAACAATTTTCATAAGAGTTACAACAGCCAGCCAAACATAAACAACAACAGTGTTAACAGCAACAGCAACCACCAAAACAACGACTTACTTTCAACATCGTCACTCTCAACATTCTCAACCACAACCCCCCAGCAGCACAACTACAACAACTACAACGTTGTCCCTTTTTACGCCACAGTCGACACAGAAAAATATAAAACGTTATCGCCTCAAGGCAGCCACTTGAGCCACACAACAGTCGCCACCACCAACGCCAACAACAAAAACAACCACCTCTTCCTCAACTTCGCAACGACAGACAAACGACGCGAATACTACCTACAACCAGCTTCCAACGACACTCCAGCGACGACGACATGCACCGCAAAAGCGCCAACAACAACTACAAAAGCTACACATCAGATTGAGTTGCCGTCAAAAACGATTGACATCAGTGGTTTGAATGATTACAACGTTACAAGCTTAACATCGCAAAAAGATTTTTATCAGCCTTTAGGTTAGTATAGCATGCGTGCGATAGTAATGTGTATATTTTTTTATTATTATTATTTTTATTTATTATTATTTTTATTATTATTTATTTATTTTGTTTGCTTATTTATATTTTTATTCATTCATTTATTTGTTATTCTTCATCTTTTAACTTTAACAGCGGCGATGATGATGATGATGACGATGATGGTAATGACGATGATATTGATGATAAAGAAGAAGATGAGGATGAGGATGATGATGATGATGATGATAAAGATGATGATGATGATAATTTTTACAACAACTTTTCAGTCCAATCTCCAATTCAGCCGACCGGCCAAAAATACACAAGAATCATGCGGGAACAACTATTGTGATGATGATGACGATAATGATGATGATGACAATGGTAATGATGATGATGATGGTGGTGATGGTGATGATTAGGATGTTGTAACTTCGTCAATTTTAAATGCGATGACGAAGACAAACTACGTTAACAATGATGTTAATAAAAATAATAGCAATAATAATAATTAGGAGAAAACAATAACAATAATAAAAACTGCAATAAAATATTAATAATTAATAATATTAATATTAAGAATAATAATTAATAATAATAATAACTTTGTTTTACATGAAGTATATAACAAGATTAAAATATCTTTTACATACTATCTCTTTCACTTTTTTCCTACTAACGGCCAAAACAAATTATACTACTACTATTAGTAGTAGCAGTAAATGTAGTAGCAGCAGCAACAACAGCAGCAGCAGCAATAGTAGTAGTAGTAGTAGTGGTGGTAGTAGTAGTAGTCGTAAAAGTAGTAGTAGTAGTAGTAGTGGTAAAAGTAGAAGTAGTAGTAGTTGTTGTTGTAGTAGTAGTGGTAGTAGTAGTGGTAGTAGTAGTAGTAGTAGTAGTGGTGAAAGTAGTAGTGGTAGTAGTAGTAGTAGTAGTAGTGGTGAAAGTAGTAGTAGTAGTAGTGGTAGTAGTAGTAGTAGTGATAGTAGTAGTGGTAATATTAGTAGTAGTAGTAGTGGTGGTAGTGGTAAAAGTAGTAGCAGCAGCGTCAACAAACATGCCACAAACAGCTGCAGCCCAACCCAAACATTAATAGATACGCTGTGATTGATGGCGGATTCGAAAACGCCGATGATGATGATGATGAATACGGCGGCGATTGTGGCGATGATGATGATGGTAATGATGATGATGAAAATGAGGAGGAAGATGATGCCGATGATGATGTTGTTTAACCTTATTACCCTTTCCTGTTGGGTGGAAACCAAAGATTCCAAATACTTCAAGTGATCTGCAAAAATTGAAAACACACTTACAAGTGTTGGAGGTTAGCGTTTAACATTTACTATTTTTAATCTTTTTTTTTCTCTGTTTTTCTCTTTCTCTGTTTTTCTGTTTTTCTTTCTTTTCTTTTAGATGAATTTATAATTATATACCATATTGATAATGTGATCAAATATAATTATTTGTTAATTTTTTGATAAATAATTTTTTATTTTCTGAAAAAATATAGATATATATATATACGTACAGACTGAGAATATAGGCGTATCTAACTGACCAAAGAATATATATAAATCATGGGTGATAATTGGCCTAGTGCGACGAACCATAGATAAATAATACTGCAGTTTGCTTAAAATTGCCCAGAATTACCGACATTATCCGATTTTATGTTCATGTTTCTTTGTTCTTTTTTGCTTTTTGTTTTTTTTTCTGCAATTTGCGATCTGGCTTTACGACGCCATTTTGTTTCATCATCATTATCATCTTCTCCATGGACATCATCATCATCATCGTCGTCAACAAAAATATCGTCATCATTTTCGATGGTAACGATTATGACGTCGCCATAATCGGCAAATACTTCGCGCCAAAAAAAGCATGTTACGGAATTTCCCATTGGGAAAATCCCATATTTTGTTGGTCGTAAATTTATTTATGACATCTATGCTTGCCCTGGTTCAGGCCTTTACATTGATTTATGTCATACATGACGCCTACAAAAACTGGTAACGACACGCACACACACGCACGCACACACGCACACAGGCACACACACACACAAATACACACCTACTCTCTTTCTATCTTTCTTTCTCTCCTTTTCTCTCTCTCTCTCTCTCTCTCTCTCTCTCTCTCTCTAATTTACACATAAAAATTATTTTAATGTTCATACTTACATGGAAATGAAAAACATGCATGCATAATTAAGTGGCATAAACACAACAACGACACTAACAACAACATAAGATACAACAACAACAACAACAACGACACCACCAACAACAACATAAGATACAACAACAACAACAACTACAACAACAACAACAACAACGCACATTAGCCAGGTAACAATAAGATAACACTAACAAATGAGAAATACATCTTCATAACCATTCAATACAACTGGCATTTTTAATAACAAAAGATAACAGCAACAACAAAAACATCAACAGTAACACCATTATCAACAACAAAATCATCAGCAGCACCAGCTGCAACAACAACAACGTCATCATCAGCACCACCAACAACATCAACAAAAAAACATCATCATCAACATCGACAACAACAACAGGCATTCAACAAATGTGAGCTTAAATGCAGCCTGACTAAACTAACATAGACAAATAAACATGCACAGAACAAAAACCAAAGACCATAGATAGATAGATAAATAAATAAACAAAATTATGAAGCGCATGACCGAGCGAACCGCTGATGATCATCATGATAATGATGGCGAACACGGTGGATGATGATGAAGAAGATAACGGTGACGGTGATGATGCTGTTGTTATTATAATTATTATTATTCCATCATTTTATTATTAATATTAATATTATTATTATTATTATGTATGACAAAACCATTTATTCAAATTAGCCCGGGGTAGGCAGACGCCTAGGAACTTTGCACAAGAGAATAATAATAACAGCAACTACTACTACTACTACTGCTACTGCTACTACTACTATTACTACTACTACCACTACTACTACTATTACTACTACTACTACCACTACTACTACTACTACTACTACTGTCGTTGTTGCTACTGCTACTATTACTAATACTACTATTACTTCTACTACTACTACTGCTGCTACTAGTCTTACTGCAGTTAGTTTGAATACTTCTGTGGCTACGACAGCCACCACTGCTACTACTACCACGACTGCTGTAATTGCATTTGCATCGTTATGCTTTTCCTTGGAATTTGTTTTAATCAGAGTGCACGTTTAGAAATCCATAAAAATGTAGAAGGCACTGCTGATTAAATTCTCAGATCCCCCAATTCAAATCCTTATAATTTTTTTTTTTCAAATGAGAGAATAAATATGAGTTGTTTTCTTCGTCGTCATCGTCACCATCTTAGTCATCATTATCATTGCTTTTATCCAGACAACTATAAAAATTCTATCCTTAAACAGACGTACCTATGTATGTTTGTCTGTCTGTATATCGGTTTGTATATTGGTGTGTGTATGTATGTATTTGTGTGTGTGTATGTATGTATGTATGTATGTTTGTTTGTTTGTATGTATGTATGTATACAAAAATACAAAGCAAATGTACTGTATATTTTATTACTGTTATACACTTTGGAGCGTGTGTGCCATGCAATTACAAATAGTGCCTATAATAAATATGCCCATTTTGTATATTTGCGTTTATTTGTCTGTGTGTTTGTTTGTTTGTTTGTTTGTGTATGTTTGTTTGTGTGTGTGTTTGTTTGTGTGTGTGTTATTGTTTGTTTATATGTGTGTATGGTTGTATGCTTGTTTGTGAATCTCCTTTTTTGTATTCTCATGATTATAGCTGAATGTGTAAGTGTGTTATTGTTCGTTTACACTCACATCAACAGACAGTTTGTATGTGCGTGTGAATGTGTGTGTATGTATGTGTTTGTAAATGTGTGTATGTGTGTGTGTGTATGTGTGTGTGTGTATGTGTGTGTGTGCTGTCATGTGCATGTTTTAGCGCATTAACTTCTAAGTTTCAGACTCTCTCAAATAAGAAAGTTGTGAAAGTGTGCGTGTGTGTGTGTGTGCGTGTGTGTATGTGTGTCTGTGAGTGTGTGTAGGTAGAGAGAGTCGAAGAAATTACCCGACGCCCAACGCAAACAACATAAACTTTCATCACACCTCGTTATTGTCTTCTTATTGTGTCCAGGACCTATGTGTTGTTGCTGGTTTGTTTATTGTTTGTTGGCTGGTTGGTTGGCTGGTTTGTATTTGTTTGTTTGTATGTATGTATGTATGTACGTACGTACGTATGTATGTATGTATGTATGTATGTATGTATGTATGTATGTATGTATGTATGTATGTATGTATGTATATATGTATGTATGTGTGTATGTTTGTATGTATGTATATATATATATATATATATTATATTATATGTATGTATGTAAGTATGTTCGTTTGTTTGTTGACTGTTGTATTTTTTTTAATATACAACAACAACAAAGAAACCAACTCGTTAAGAAACAAAACAACAAGATAATGTAACATAACTAATCCCTGCTAGCACCCAGCTTGAACTACGCACGACCAACTTTGATACAAAAATTGGTGGTAGAAGAAGTAGTAGTTGAAGTAGTTACTGCAGCAGTTGTAAGTAGTGGTAGTAATAGTAGCAGTAGTAGCAGCAGTAGTATTACAAAAATATCATCTAAAAAGCATCAGTGTGAAGAACCATGACTTAACCAATGAAGGAAAGAAATAGAGAAAATAAGAGATGAAAACGAGATAAAGAGAGAGAGAGAGAGAGAGAGAGAGAGAGAGAAGGAAGAGAGAGACAACAAAAAAAAGAGAGAAGAAAAGAAAGAGAGAGAAGAATTGGCAGAGGAAGAGTAAGTAGTTTCTTGTAATAAGAACGAGTGATAGTACATATTTGTGTGGTTAGGAAGACTAAGGCAATGTGAACACGCGATGTCAAAGTTGAGGCTTGTGTCTGTTGGTGTGTGTGTCTGTGTCTGTTGGTGTGTGTGTCTGTGTCTGTTGGTGTGTGTGTCTGTGTTTGTTTGTTTGTGTGATTGAGTGTATTGGTGTGCTCTCAACACCAACACTACCACCACCATCATCATCATCATTATTATCATTACCACGATACATCAGTTATCACACATCTGCTCTCAGCAAACAAACAGCTGCAGTTTCAAAAAATTTTCGTGAATTTTTTTTTATTTGAAAGTTACCAAAGAAAAATAAATTGAAAAATAGATACAACAATAAAAACATACACGTCAAATAAAACCAACAAGATGGCTTTTTTCGTTCTGAAAAAACTGGTAAAAAAACTGGTAAAAACTAAATACTCAACAAAAACAAAATATAAACCAAAAAAAACATAAACAAAACATAGACAAAAAATTAAAACAAAACAAAAACATAAAAAATAATTAGAAAATCTAGAAGACGAAAAGTAACCAAAACGAATGCTAAAGACAAAAACGAAAAATCTTTCGAAAAAAATTCTTAAAAAAAAACTGAAAAAAACCAGTGTGAATAAAATTGATAACGATAATACTGCAGTATCGAATTAATATCGAATTGTATCGGATTGAATCGGAATAGGAAATAATTTTACTTGAATAAAACGAATGCAAAAGACAGAGACTATATTTCTACCCACCAAAAACACTATGTGTGTGTGCGTGTTTATATAGATATGTGTTTTATTAATATTAGTAGTTGTTGTAGTAGTCGCAACAGCAGCAGTAGTTTTTGTAGTAGTAGTGGTAGTTGTAGCAGTAATAGTAGTAGTAATAGTAGTAGTAGTAGTAGTAGTAGTAGTAGTTTTGTTATTATTATTCTTTGAGCGGGGATGGTTGTAGCAGTGGTAACGATTGGTTTGTTTATTTTAACATTAAGAGCATTTTCTACGTTTTTAAAATTTTTTTTGCGTGAATAAGAAAAAAAAATCGTCTTTTTATGTAGAAATTATTCAATTTATTTTGTTAATATCACAATTTATTCATTTTTCTTCTTTCTTTGTTTTTTTCTTTCTCGTGCCTTATCCTTTCAGGACATTGGCGACCATCGACTTTCACAAAACCTGATCTTTAACACTGTAAGAGTTGAAATGTGAAGATATTCAACAAGTGACACAAGGACTTCACGAGTGTTATTCATTGTTGACCGTGATCTCTTCTCCCAGCAATCTTTCCAGTAGTTGTTAGATTTTCCATTCTTTCCTTCCGCATGATGTGACTAAAAAACTTTAACTGCACCAATCGCATTATCTGTAGTAGTTTCCTCTTTTCATAACCGGACCGTTTTAATACATCCTCATTCGAAGTATGAGGGGTCCAACTAATTTTTATAATTCTTCTCAAAAACCACATCTCAGCAGCGTTATTCTTTTTCTCCACTTCTTTATAAATTGTCCAGGACTCAGAGCCGTAAGTTAGAACAGGAAAAATGTAACACCCTGACAGTTTTAATTTTGTTGGTATTCTGATTTTACTGTTGGTGGGGATGTTCTTCATTTTAGAATATGCACCTTTCGCCTTAGTTATCCTTCGTTTGATATTCATGTCACATTTACAACCTGAAGTAATCAGGCTTTCGAAATTTATTCATTATTCATCATAATTTATTAAAATAAATATTGTAGTTAGTTATTAATATTGTTATACCCGCAGAAAATTGGAAGACTAATTCATGCCTATGTAGTCTTTCTGTATGTATAATATTTAAAATTTGTTTGTTTGTTTGTATCTTTGTTTACGCGTTTGTATGTTTGCATAATTGTATACATGTTTGTATGTTGGCATGTTTGTATATATGTTTGCCAACTGAGAGCTAAACGTTAAAAATGTTGAGAGAGTGAAAGATTGAAGAAAAAACCGAATGAACGAATGAAGTATACAACATAAAATGATACAAATCGTATATGATAGATTATTAATAAGAAATAATAATAATAATACAAAATTAATAATAATCATAATAATCATGATATTTTTTTGTTATTCTTATTATTTTTCCTTTTTTCGACAAAGAATGCTTCGAATGTTTCTCCCCTTTGAGGCATAATTTGTTGCAGAGTCTGAAGATGAAGATGATGACGACAACGATGATAATTATTGTTATTATTATTGTTATTATTATTATTATTAATATTAGCAGAAGTAGCAGTAATAGTAGTAGTAATTGTAGTTGTAGTAGTAGTAATTGTAGTAGTAGTAGTAGTAGCAGCAGCAGTAGTAGTAGTCGTTTTTGTAGTGGTAGTATAAAGGTAAAAAAACATTTAGAGAAAAACTATGTAGACAGACAAACAAAGATAAATTTAAACAAACAAACAAACAAGTGTACAAACAAACAAACAAACAAGTATGCAAACATTCAGTCCAACAAAAACGCTAAAGTACAAATTAATAAACATACAATCATACAGAAAGAACTAATGCAGAATATCGTTCTGATATAATGTTAATAATAAACGCTCATTCACTCAAACTAAAAATACAATCTACATAACGTGATTACAACAATCACTCACAAACAACACACACACATACACGCACACACACATATACACGCACAAATACATACACACACATATATACATAATTTTCTAAGGCATTTGCATTCTTTTCTTGCATTGCTCTCTGCCTAATTCATGTATGTATAGTTTATACGTGTATGTATGGGTGAGTGTGTGTTTGTATGTTTGTATGTTTGTATGTATGTATGTATGTATGTATGTATGTATGTATGTATGTATGTATGTATGTATGCATGTATGTATGTATGTATGTATGTATGTATGTATGTATGTATGTATGTATGTATGCATGTATGTATGTATGTATGTATGTACGTATGTATGCATGTATGTATGTATGTATGTATGTATGTATGTATGTATGCATGCACGTATGTATGTACCTTTGCTGCTGCTGTTGATGATGTTGGTGTTGTTTTGTTGTTGTTGTTGCACGATAACCTAAGCTGCTTAGACAACTTTTTTGCTTTCATTCTATAGCAAATTCCATCATCATCGTCATCATCATCGTCCTCATCGTCTTCATCTTCGTAACATCATTTTCGAACTTGTTATCACAGTTCTGCATTGTTGTATGTTATATAGTTGGCTTAATTGTTTGGAATGATGTTTCTATTACGTTTTTATTTCTTTATACCATTTTTGTTAACATCGTCGCCATTGCTACCTTTCTACATCTCTACATATCCATATTAATCCTTCACATCTTCATCGTCATCATCAATTTTAACCCCACCACCATCTTCTTCTTCGTCTTCTTCTTTTTCTTCTTCCTCCTCTCCTGGATGCAGCAGCAAATAAGTTGTATGTATGTAAGTACTAAGTTATAGTGATGTATGTCTGTGTATATGTATGTGTGCGTGTGCATGTGTGTATAAATGTATGTATAGGCGTATGTTTAGGTATGTATTTATTGTATATACTACAACACAAGTCTAGATGGAATAAAATTGAAAATATATGCGTATTGTATAGTATATGAATATATTATACTAATTTTATTCAATATTTATGTATGTATATGTGAATGTATCTATATGTGTATTTATGTATGTGTGTGTATGTATACTCATATATATGTATGTACGTACGTGTGTGTTTTCGTGTGCATGTAAGGCGTGTTTGTAGTTAAGTTATAGATCGCAGCTTAAATGTTAGTTTGGGTAAAATTTTCCTGCTAGTACTCCAGAGAGATTCGTTCGTTTAACAGGTTTGTGTTGGTTTTCTCTCTCACTCTCTCTCTCTCTTTCTCATTTTAATTCATTTAATTTTTTTAATTTTTAATAAATTAATAGTTTTTAAGTTGATTTTATCTGGTTTTTGTTGTTGTTTGATTCGGCCGAAGGTAAGAGTCGATTTGGAACGCCATTTGGAAGGTGCTAAGTTAAGTTTGCTTGCTGGCTGGGAGTGCAGTAGTTAGGAATACATGATATGAAGATACAGGCATACTTCCACAAACTATGAGTTAAAATGATTAATAACTTTATAAATTTTTTGCAATATTTTGGATGGAAATTAACGTAAATGAAGGTTTTCATAGAAATCAAAATATGTTAATTAGTATCTCCGAATGAAAAACTACTTGAAAAGTAGAAAGTATTTTTAGAATATCACCTCACTTTTCAGTACATATTACTGATTTTGCTACAGTTTGTATGTGTTTGTATGTGTGTAAGTGTATGTTTGTATGTGTGTGTATGTGTACGTGTGTGTTTTTATTTTGTATTATGGATCAAGATTTTGTAAAAGTTGATAGAGTGTCGGGGTTCTTTCTTTTTAATTTGTTTGTTAATTCTGATGTATTCGCTGACTGTTCTGCCAATTTTTTATATATTTTTTTAAAACAATTATTGAGAAAAATGTTTGTTTAAGATATCGTTCAAGGTATCATTGAAGATATCGTTTAAAGTATCATTTAAAGTGTCATTTCGGGTATCATTTAAAGTATCAATTAGGGTATCATTTAAGGTATCATTTAGATATCTATTCATGGTTTGGCTGATTCTAAGATTTTTAATTTATCAGTTTTGGTAGGTTAGTTTGTGTAAAATTAGCGTTGGAAGATCCTCGAAGTTTTTATTTGAATTATTTTTTCGTATGTTGCTTCAATTAATTAATGTGTATGTATATTCATGAGATAATTAATTAATTAATTAATTAATTAATTAAATTATTTATTTATTTATGTTGTACAGACATCGTTGATAATAACATCCACAACTAGATTAACCCCAAGAGAAATAGAATTTTTTTTTGAAATATTAAAAAACTTCAAACCTTGAAAAGATGTCAAACGAAACTGTCGTTAAACGAACGGTCAAAAGGTCTGCCTGTGTTTTGTATATTTTTTTGTATGTTTGTTTATACGTTTCTGTATGGTTGTATGTTTTTTTGTATGTTTATGTTAGTTTGTATATGTATGTATGTTTATTTTCATGTGTATGTATGTGTTTGTATGTATGTGCTTGTATGGACTTCAGTTTGGATGGTAGTGTAAAATGTTTACGTACTGAATTGATATTTTCATTCATCATCATCATCGTTATCATCATCACCATCATCATCATCTTCTTCTTTTTCTTCTTCTTCTTCTTCATCTTCATTATCATCATCGTCGTCGTCATCATCATCGTCAAATTCAAAATAAAAAAGAGCCTTAATTGAGGAGCAGTTTCATTTCAAAAGAGTTCCGAACGGAATAATTTACTTTCCCGCCAAATTTTATTCTCGCCATTGTTATTTTGGTTATCGTCGTCATCATCATCATCATCGTCGTCGTCATCATCATCATCATCGTCGTCATAATCATCATCGTCGTCGTTTACAACATTTACAACAACAACAACAACTTCCCACCAGCAACAACATCAA
>NW_008704501.1:7186062-7246303 GCF_000326865.2 Helobdella robusta
AAATGAGGGAAGTTTATAAAGAGGAGTGATTGATCAATTGACTGATGGATGGATTGGTTGATGGATGGATGAATTGGTTGATGAATGGATGGATGGATGGATAGATAGATGGATGGATGGATGGATGGATGGATGGATGGATGGATGGATGGATGGATGGATGGATGGATGGATGGATGGATGGATGGATGGATTGCTGAGAGAAGATGGAATGTAACCTGGATGGATTGATAGATCGTTTTAGCTTGTGGTCAACGGATTAATCGGACGCAACCCAAGATGCTGCTGCTGATGATGATGTAATGATGATAATGATGATGATGGTTTATGAAGAAGATGATGACGATGATGATGATGGTGTATAAAGAAGATGATGGTGGTGTATGATGAAGATGAAGATGGTGAAAATGATTATGATAATTTTATGACGATGATGATGATGATGTAGTCATGATGATGATGACAGTGGTGGCGATGGGATGATGATTATGATGATGATAAAAAATACAAACACATACAAAGATACAAAGAAATACAAAGAAATACAAAAAATACAAAGAAATACAATAGGAAGGATGGGTGATCAAATATAACAAGAGGCAAATTGACTGATAGATGAGATATGAAATCCAACTCAATATTCCCTGTATGCTTGTGTGTCTCTGTGTGTGTTTGTGTCTGTGTGTCTGTGTGTGTATGTGTCTTTTAGGATTCTTTTGATCCCCATATTGTGATGTTATACTATTTTATACATACATGCATACATATATACAATATACATACATACATACTCCGTACACTGTTAAAATGAAGAAATTTGTATAAAAATGTGACCAAAATAACGACAAACACGAGCAAACCTACGCTGTAAATCACGAGCACAAACAAGCAAGCGCCCATATAATTCATCAATACACACACACAAACAAACACACAAACACACACACACAAATACGACGCCACTCGACACAGAACGACCAAATAATGTTGCAGTCACGTTCTGGTCTTGCAGTAAATTCATCAATGAATCATCCGCGCTCAGCTAGCTACAACGTAATAGAGATTTGGACGTGAGCACTAATAGCCGAAGCGCACAAGTGCATAAAAACTTATTCTCGAGGACACATGAACTTATTATCAAGGACACGTGAACTCTTATTTTCAAGGACACATGAACTTATTATCAAGGACACGTGAACTTATTTTCAAGGACAGGTGAACTTATTATTAAAGGCACAGGTTCTTACTTCTAAGGGCATCTAAACTTTTTTTTAAGGACATGCAAACAGGGGCTGGGGCGGGCATTCTATCATAAAGCACAAAAGAAGTTCGACCACACACACACACACACACACACACACACACACACATACACACACACACAAATATACAGGCAGGCGCACTTATGCATGCAACAGACAAATTTAAATCACAATTGTGACTATATTTGATTGCTCAAATGGTAAGATCTCAAATAATTTTAATATTATTCTTATTATTATTATTATTGTTGTTGTTGTTGCCATTATTGTTATTGTTACTGTGCATTTTATGGCCTCATGATGACGTCATTTGATGTTTTTATGATGTCGTCATTTCCGGTTTCGCCGTTTAAATTGTTGTTTTGCCGGCTGTTGAGGCTTTTTTTGTTGAAAAAAAAAATAAAAATGACAACAACAACAATAAAAATAATAATAGCATTAATAATAATAAAAACAATAGTTACAATAATAATAATAATTTTTTCATATGTTATTTAGGTTGTTGCAAATATTGTTGTCGTTATCGTCGTCTGATTTTGATTTTGTGGTTTTTGAAGCGATCTGTGCTGTTGTTGTTGTTATTGTTGTTGATGTTATTTAGAGTGACGTCATAGTTTTTTGAGTTGTAGTTAATGTCATTTGGGCTGTTGTTGATGTAGTGGTATAATGTAACAATAAACTAGTCAGCAGTAAATAGTCCGTGTGGAGTTTTTGCTGTCATAAACTATTCCGCGTTTTGTTGTTGTTGTCGTTGTTGTGTGTTTTGTCTTTTGTTGCTGTGTCGTTGTTGTTGTTCTAATTGGTGGTGGTGTTGTGTGTTTTGTTGTACTTGGTGTTGTTGTTATCGTTGTTGAGGTTTTTGTTTGTTTATTCTTTATAATAAATGACCAACAATGACCACCAAGTAAATGAAAAAATATTTTTGGTTTTCATTAAAAACAAAACTAACAACGACAAAATTTATTCGTGCTTATAAAGAACTACAAAAATCCCCATAAACAACAGAGTCGTCGTCATCATCATAAACAACAACGTCATTGCTATCATCGTCGTCGTCGTCGTCATCAAAATTCTGGAGGCAGAAAAAACAGAACCAAAAAAATAATTTTTTCAAAATTCGCGGCAAAAAATTTGATTATTTTGTCCATCCTATATTTTTTTTTATCTTTTATAGTTTTTTACGCTTTTCTGATGTTAACATTCTCTCATTTGCGCATTTTCACACACACACACCACACACACACACACACTCTTTCTCTCTTATACTCGTTTTTCTCTTTCTTTCTTTTTCAATTTTCGTTATTTTTTCCTAATTTTTTTCCTTTCTCCTTTCTTTCTTTCTCTCTCTTTCTCTTTCTCTCATTTTTACTTTCGTTCTTTATCTCGGTCCATTGCTTTCTTTATATATTTTCCCTTGTTCCTTTTTCTCTTTCTCTCTCTTTTTTTCTCTCTTTCTTTTTCTTTTTTTTTCTTTCTCTCTCTCTCTCTCTCTCTCTCTCTCTTCCCTGTGTTCTTTCTTCCCATGTTCTCACGCATGACTGCTCGTTAACTTCAAACACTGCTCCATAGAGCATCCATCGGCGAACATGGTTACTGCATTGAACGGAAGAAGGAAGGATGGATGGAACCATTGAGATGAATAAAAGAATGAAAAAATAAACTTTATAGAGATTATTTAATAAAAATTTGAGAAAATAATTTTAAAATTGGTCGAAAAAACATTTGAAAATATGCTATTTTCTCCGTCTTAGCAATTATTTCCGCTTTAAAATGTTTTAAAATTTTCCATCTAAGATAATTATGGCTTTATATAATCAAAAATTCATCCACCCATCCATTTATTTATTCATTCATTCGTTTGTTCATTCATTCATTTCTTTATTCATTCGTTTGTTCGTTCGTTCATTCATTTGTATATCCATTCAATCATGTGGTCATTTATATATAAATTAGTTTTCTATATTTTTTTCATCACAAAAATATATATATATATATATCCATTCATAAATCATTAAAATCATTCATCCATCCATCTCTCTCATTCTTTTTCTCTCTTTCTTTCCCTCTCTCTTTCTCTCTCTTTCTCTCTCTCTCTCTCTTTTTCTCTCCACTTAAATGTCTTATCCATCAACCAATTAACGATCTGTATATTATTTCACCCAATCAGGACAACCGTTTCAGCAAGCGGAGGTGGAGGTGTTTCCGGTTCCGGTGTCATTGACCTCTCGTCCGATGGAAGCTACCAGAAATTGCACCACTACCAGGTTTACAGAGGTCTGTCCCCATCATCCGCCAACCGTCTGGAGGTCTGTCTGAGTTTTGTTTTGTCTGTCTGGTCGCTTATTTGTCTGGAGTAAGCGTGGTTTGTGTGCTTATGTCTGTCTGTCTGTCTGAGTGTTTCAACGATTCATTATTCGTGTGAATTAAAATAGAAATAATTTTAGCATCTTCACGGCAAACATTCATTTGCTAATTCAATTACTTCTACTTTATTGAAGTTTCTTACTCAAAAATTTTCCATTAACTTTACTTCAGCTTATAAAAGATTTCAGATTTCATTTACAAGTTTTGTTTTTTTTATTTTAAAAATTCATTTATTTATTAATTCATCCATCCATTTATTCATTCATTTATTAATTCATTCATTCATTTATTTTGCATCCTTCACTCATTCATGCAGTCGAAATTCAAGGAACTGGAAGAAGCTGCAGAGTACGAAAGGGCTCTCAGACTGAAAGTAATCTAAAAAAATACTTCATAATATTATTCCTCTATATTCGCTTCAAAATTACTAAACTTGGAAAAAGCAGCAGTAGCAGCAGCAGTAGCAGCAGTAGTAGCAGTAGTAGTGCTGATATTAGTAGTGACAGTAGCAGTAATAGTGGTATTAGTAGTAGTAGTGGTAGCAGTAGTGTTAGTAGTAGTATTAGTAGTATAATAGTAGTAGTAGTCGCAGCATGAGTTGTAGTAGCCGTAGTAGTAGCCGCATTAGCTTCAAAGATATAAGCACACATTTTATTACATTGAATTCAAAAGGCTTGAAGAATTATAACGTCTGAAATTGCATGCTTTGCGGTGTATGCATGTGTTGTATGTATGTATGTATGTATGTATGTATGTATGTATGTATGTATGTATGTATATATGTATGTATGTATGTATGTATGTATGTATGTATGTATGTATGTATGTATGTATGTATGCATGCATGTATGTATGTATGTGTTTGTATGAGTGTACGTATTATGGTGTATGTATAAATGTATGTTGTATTGTGGTACTATGCAATTATTTTACTCTTAATGCGTTGTGTTATCAAGTACAAAGTTACTAACGTGTTACTTCATCGTTGTTATGTTACTCATTTAAAAATCCCTTGTAGAACTTTCTTGTTATTTCATTGTTACTTGATATAATTGTTTGCAATTTTACTAAGTACCATGTTCGCTGGTTATTCATTTTTCTACTATGTTCCTTTATGTTACTTGGAAGTTCGCCTACTAAGTTATACTATTCCTTTTAATGCATTTTTACTAAATAATACTATTCGTTTGAATGCATTTTTACTAAATAATACTATTCGTTTGAATGCATTTTTACTAAATAATACTATTCGTTTTAACGCATTTTTTTTATAAAGTTCCAACTTTTAATTAAGAAAAAAGATACAAATGATTCTAGTGAGGTTTCGTGAATGTTCTTCTAATATTTTTTTTGCGATCATTATTTTGGGATTTTTTCTTACATTTGGTGAAACTATTTTTCTCTTTCTTAGGTTCATTCTTTCATCTACTGCATTATCATTCGTTCTTTCATTCGATCTTCATTCATTCATTTGATCTTCATTCATTCATTCATTCATACTTTCATTCATTCATTCAGCACTTCCTATTCATTCTCTTGTTTGTTTATCTGTCTGCCTAGTCGGCCATTGATTTGGTCATTTGCTAGTCTCTTTTACTCATTTATTTAATCAATCGTTTATTCCCTCACTCATTCATTTTTTTATTCATTCATTCGTTCGTTTATTCGTTCATTAGTTGATTTTTTCATTCATTCATACTTGTTTTTTTTGCTTTCATTTATCCAATTCATTCATCCTTTTATTCCTTCCGTTCGTCTTTTTCTTTCTTTCACTCCTTCTTCCTGTTTCTCATTTTTATTTCTTCCCCCTATCCACATACGTTCACTTAATTTGCATGGAGGCATTGCTTTATGCGATTCATTCGCTATTCGCCTCTGCTTCACGTTTGTTTGTATGTTTGAGTATGTGTGTTTGTATGTGTTTATGTTTGTATGTCTGTGTGAGTGTGTTAGTATGTGTGTGTATGTTTGTATGTGTGTATATACCTTCTACACTCGAAAAATACCATTTACGTTTGGAAATTAGTAATGCCACTAGTGCGTAATATTTAATATCTTTGGTACTAATCTAAAAAGTGTACGTCATCGCTGTTACTATGACAACCGTTGTTAGGGGCGTGACGTAATGATCGGTACATCCGTTTGATTGATGACGAAGAAGATGATGATGACGAAGATGATAATGATGAGGAGGAGGAAGATGATGATGATAGTTTTTTAGTAGACAAAAACTGATGTTTGCAAATCGAAGACGGTGATTGTAAATTTAATGAGAATAAACCTAATGAAAACCTTACTACAGTAATGGCAAATAATTCTTTACTACAAAACCCAGCCTCATTATCATAATTTATTCAAATGAACAGGCCGAGAAGGAATTAGCTGATCTGAGTTTCCAGTTTGACAGCTTCACCGAGAGATTGGAGGAATCAGAGGCTACAGCTGCTGCCCAGGTTAGAAATCATGAATATTAATGAGGGCCATGAATGTTAATGAAGGTCATACACAGTAATGAAGGTCATACACAATTATCAATTGCCTCACATTCTGTTTGCTTGTAGTTCGCGGGAACATTCGAAGCCCGCTTCTACAAACAACAAAGGACTATGTGCTATTACACATTACATCATCTTGCCTTTTTTAATAAATATTAATGAAGATCGTAAAAATATTAATGCAACTCATAAATATTTATGAGATTTTAATAGAAACGTTGATATTATCTCCTTGTTGGAAGCAATATTAGTGTGAAGAAGTTATACTGTATTTTTATAGTAATGAATTACACACAAACACATACACATGCACGTGCACATACACACATACAAACACGCACAAACACATACACATGCATATACACATACACATGCAAACACACACAAACACGTACGCGTACACACACACGCACAGTAGATCAAGATATTCTGATCAAGTTGTATGTAGTAATTGGTTACGTGGGCTTCCAATAGTTGACAGCCACCATCGTCATCATTATCGTGATCACCATCTTCATCATCATCATCATTAACATCTTCGTCTTCATCACGTTTAGTTTAGTCTTATCTTTATCGAGATTTAAAACACTTTCATCCAAAAAAATTCAACGAATATCCTTCTCTCTTTTTTTTCCACATTCAGTTTCATACTTTCTTTCTAAATTTTTATCACCATTGCAACTTTCATCATCATCATCGTCATCATAATCATCATTATCGAGATTATGACCACCATACCAACAACAACAGCAACAACAACAACAACGACAGACAACAACAAAACAAAAACAAACAAATAACAAGCAAACCAAGTATGCGATCCTCCATTTAACAAACTATAACACAACTACATATGCGCTATTTAAATATACATTCATATATCATGTATGTATAACATACATGATATATAATATATATATACCTGGCTTGACCTATATAGGCGTACGCACGTGACCTGTGACCTATTTAATGGCGAGCTTTTTGTGATGGTGTCCATCAAACTTCTGCTTCGCCTCGTGCTTCATCATCATTTGCTCGGACTCCTTTGTCGTTGCTGATGATGATGACGATGACGATGATGATGACGACGACGACGATGATGATGTAGATGATGATGAAGACGCCGATGATGATGGTGTTGTTATTTATGTTAACAATGTAGCCGTTAGGTTGATGCTCTGGAGAGTGTTCATTTTATAAAGGTTAAATTTAATATGCAAAAAAAGTTTTTACCATAAAATAATTTTCACCATATAATTAAATAATGAACTGACATATTATAATGTAATATTATAACTATAATAATGACGTCACGAACGCGTCAACAACAGAGCGAACTGGCCAGACGCCGCGAGTACGAGCTGCAGAAGTTGAAGAAGGAATTTGAGCTGTTGAGCATCCAACATGAGTCAGCTGATGCTGCCCTCAGGAAGAGGCACCAGGAGATCGTATGCGAGTTGACTGAACAGCTGGAGATGCTGAACAGGAATAAAAATAAGTTAGCCTCTCTCTCTCTCTCACTCTCCTCTCTCTCTCTCTCTCTCTCTCTGTGTGTGTGTGTGTGTGTGTGTGTGTGTGTGTGTGTGGTGAACATCATCCTCGTCATTATCGTCATCATCACTTTTTAGAGGCGACAAAGACAAGCAAACATTGACCATTGAAATCGAGACCATGGCAGGACTCCTGGAAAACTCCAACAAATGCAAGGTTGCCTCGCCATCTCTCACCTATTATTTATTTATTTATAATTATTTATACGTGTAAAATATTTAAGACCATAATTAATAACATTATTTGAGAATAAAATAATAAATGATGTTGCATATTGAAGCCTCATCACACCCACAATGAACATCTTTCAGCTCGTGGCAGAATCAAAACTGAACAGCCAGGAAGACATGATCCGCAAGCTGAAGGCTCAAGTAGACGAGTTGACCCGCCAGAACCACGATTTGGCATCGGCCAAGGCCAGACTGACCCAGGACAACCACAACCTGATGCACCAGGTACAGGATCTAGACAGGAGCAACGCTGACCTCGCCAAGGCCAAAGCCCTCCTCCAGCAACAAGTTGATGACCTGAAGAACAGACTGGATGAGGAGTCGAGGGTTCGTTCAACTGCTTGATGAATTGTTCACTTCGTTTATTTTGTTCTGTTCAAAGTTTGAAAATTTGTATTTGAGTAAATGACATAAAAAAAACAAATTGAAAGATTTTGAAAATATGCGCAACATAAATAATTTGCCTGCCTTGACGAAAAAACTTGAGCGTACGACCTAACAAAACTGGACGGAAAACATGCACACTAGCACACTCTCACACTCATGCATATCACACGTACACATAGACGCATACACACACACGTACACACACACACACACACACACACACACACATAGTTGAGAGAACAGCTGGCAGCACAGCTAGCCAACTTGCAAGTGGACTTCGAGAGTTTGCAGCTGAAATATGACGAGGACACTGACGCTCAGGGCAACCTCCGCAACCAGCTGCAGAAAGCTCTGGCCGACTACCAGGCCCTCAAAAGCAAATACGATAGTGAAATCGTTGTCGTCACTGAGGAACTCGAAGACACCAGGTTCCATATGTTACAATTTTTTTCAAATAGATATAAAGTTGATTAATCTCCAACAAACTTTACGTACAAAACTATTCAAAACTAATTCTGTTGCAGACGCAAGCTGTTGGCCCGCGTGACTGAATTGGAAGAACTTTTGGAGCAGGCCAAGTTGAGAATCATCAAACTTGAGAAGGACAAGAGCAAGTTCCAAATTGAAATCAGAGACATCTCCATTGAGTTGGAATCTGTTAGCTACTTGCTTAATAAATTTTAAATAATTTACTCAAAAATCAGTTTTTTAATTATTTGTATTAAATTTCAATAATTACTCAACTTTATTTCACATGTTGAAATGTATTCATTTAATTAGTTCATCTACCCGTTGATAAATGTTGATGCGATCGCCACAAACAAACCTGACCTCAGGCACACGCCAATGCCAACGAGCTCGGCAAGAAGTTGAAGGGTGCCGACGGATTGGGCAGTGAGTTGCAGAAACGTGTTGAGGAACTGACCATCGAACTGTCCAACTCAAATGGAGACAACCAGAGACTCATCGCTGAACTCGGCCGCCTCAAAGCACTTCTCAAAGATCTCGAAGAGAAGAACGATGGTCTGGCCAGAGAGAACAAACAACTTTCGGGTTAGCTTTGCTACCAGTTTATTATTTCGCAATGCATTCACATTAATTTAACTTTTAAAATTTAGCATTTTTTACATCAATTAAATGAAATTATTTAAAACTTTCATAGAAGTACATTTACCGCACTTTTAGTAATGAAACAAACCTGTGGCAACCAACCTTTCAGATGCACTCCGCGAAGCTCTCAGCCAGAACAAAGATCTTTCGCACAAACTGCACGACGTGCAAGCCAGGAAGCAACAGCTGGAAGGCGAGAAGGACGCCCTGGCTCTCGAGTTGGCCGAAGCAAACGACGCCCTGAAGGACGCCCTCTCAAGACTTGAAGCCGCTAACAACGCTCTCAGTCAGCTCAGAGCTGAACTGGAACGTCGTCTGCGCGAGAAGGATGACGAGATCGACAACATCAGGTGACACTTATTTAAGCGCTTCATTCTTTAGGTTTGAATTTGGCATAATAATAATTTTGAAGATGAAATTTGTTTGCCTTATTAATAATTTACTCTTTTTTAATGAAATAGTTGCGATTTTTCAATTGCATTGCATTCATTGCATCTATTGACTGAAAGAATTTGAATTGTTAGAAAAGCGAGCCAGAGAGCCATCGAAGAACTGCAGAGAGCGATCGCAGAGATTGAGAACAAGTACAAAGCAGAAATTGCGAGGTTGAAGAAGAAGTTCGAAGGAGACATTCGCGAATTGGAATTGCAACTGGAGAACCTCAACAGAGCAAATGCTGACCTCGCTAAGAACAACAAAGCTCTGATCGCTAAGATTAAAGTTAGTGAATAAATATCAATTGCTTTCATCAACTGTGAAATGAAAGTTGAAAAAATTTATTAGAATCGAAGTTTGAAAAAAATAAGTATTTAAAAATTGTTCATAATAATGAAGTTTGGTGATGTTTTAAAACAAATGAGCCGACAACTGCCAACAGTACAAACTATGAAAACTTCTACACAGGAACTTGAACTTGCATTGGACGAGGAACGTCGTCGCGCAGAGGAGGCCAGACAGGCAGCTGCTCTCCTCGATAGGAAGAGGGTGGCCCTGCAAGCCGAACTGGATGATCTCAGAGGATTGCTGGAAGTGGTGGGTACATCATCTTTTATTCATTCCATTCCGATGTTCAACGTGAAATAATAATTTTCATTGAATTGTTGATAGCATCAAAAACTAGCAATATATAATAGCAACAATTAGTAATAGTAATTAACAAAACTTTAAAAAACTGCCAGGCCGATCGCGGTCGCAAAGCAGCAGAGTTGGAGCTGAGCGAGGTGACGACCAGAGTGAACGAACTTTCCGTCACGCTGTCCAGCTCAACGTCCGACAGACGCCGCTTCGAGAGCGACATCGCAGGTTTGCACGCCGAACTTGAAGAAGCCCTGTCAGCCAAGAGAGCCGCCGAGGACCGCGCCGATCGTCTGCAAGGTGAACTCGGCCGCTTGGCTGACGAGCTGAGACAAGAGCAGGACAACTACAGAAACGCCGACGGAGCCAGGAGGGCCTTGGAAGTCGAAATCAGACAACTGGCCGTCAAGCTGGAGCAGGCTGAAGCATTCGGACAGCGTGAAGCCAAGAGAATCGTTGACAAATTGCAGTCAAGAGTAAGTTTATCCTGTCTTGAATTTTTATATTCAATATTTGATCATCGACATAAGTTGAATTTATGAAAAACTTTAAACTTTTTTAATAATTAATGGACCAGTTAAATAAGTTCCAACGCTAACCTAACCCCACCATCACATCACATCACACACGTAAATGGCAGTTGCGCGACCTGGAGACTGAATTGGAAGCCGAACAGCGTCGTTCACGCGACTTGACAGCAGAGGTCCGCAAGTTGCAGCGTCTGCTGCAAGAACAGAAGACGCAATCTGATGACGACCGCCGCATCGCCGCCGAACTCAGCGAGCAAGTCATCGCACTCACCAACAAAGTCAAGATACTCAAAAAACAATTGGAAGAAGCCGTGAGTGGTGATTCAAAATAAAATTAATTTTAAATTATGATGAACACAATTTTAACTTTTGGCACTTCCTTACGTATTTACGATAATTACCATTAAATGAATTTGTCAAAACACTTCAGAATGTGACAAAAAAACTTCAAAATGTGTCAAAAATTAGGAAGAAGTAGTAGCCATAACGATGAACAAGTACAGGAAAGCTATGCAGCTGTTGGAGGAAGCTGAACGTCACCATCACGACGCCGAGAAATCAATTGTCGTTCAAAATGGCCCGAAAGGTAGCAGGTCCATGTCTGTCACTCGTGAAGTCACTCGCGTTGTTAGAGTTTGAGGTGAGGAAGAATTTTTTGGTTGTTGTTGGTGGTGATTGTTTCGCCGTTGTCGATGTTGTTGGTTGTTGTATGTTGTTGTTGTTTGTTGTGGTTGTATATTTTTTTAGTTGTACGTTTCGTTGGTGTTTGCACCACTGTGTTCTTGATATTTTCAACGTTGTTCTTTCGTAACTTTTGTTGATGTTTCTCACGTAACATTGGCTTCAACATAAATTTTAAAAGTAAATTATTTAAAATAAATTGACAATTTACTTTCCAGACTTCCTGAGCTGGTATCGAGATTTGAATCATCTTCGATATTTTCAAACATAACTCCTTTCATTAATTTATTACCAATTAACCACGTTGCACATTACATTTGTCATTATGGTTTACTAGTGTTTCAATTAAATATTCTTTTTTACCGTTTCTTAAATTCAGAAGTTAATTTTATCTCGCCTATTTTTTTCAATAATTTCATTATTTTATGTTCTCAGTAAGTGTGTGTATATACAGAATGTATATAGACACATGCTACGTCACTTAAATCAAAGAATTTATAAGGTAATTTATATTTTATGATTTCTTTGTGAATATTTTTCATTTGTGGGTATTAGGGGTGTGCCTACAGCCTAATTAATTAATTAACTAATTGATTAATTAATTATTCGTAACCATTTTAAGATCTGTCTTGAAATATGAAAAAAGAAAAAGAAAAATGTTGTTTGTCTGGCTTCTTTGAAATTAATTACAATAAATCGTTCACAGTATGCCATCTTAAAGTCAAAATTATGCGATATAATGGTTATACCACGTAGGAGTAACATTTTTAATGGCTCAATATCTGATCATTCATATTCGCGTTTATAACACCAAACTGGGCGAACAGATTTTTAAAAGAAATTTAAAAAATTAACCCACTTGTATGAAGCGTCAGTTAAGCATAAAAAATATGATTTAATACATGAGAACGCTGGTACTGACACACAGTAAAGACACATACACGCACAAATGCAAAGTATAGTAGAACTATACAGTTCAATGAACTTTTTTTCGGAAATTTCCATCTTAAGTAATGAAAATTTTCCAAAAATTTTTTCACTACAATAATTTGTTTGAATAACTAAAATTTTCTAAATGCATCCATTGCTATGATGATGTAATAACTGTAATAATTGCAAATTATATATCTCCTTATCACTTATCATATATATCTATATACATATAAATGTGTATATACCTATTCATATAAGAACCAGTTATTTATATGTAGATACATTCATAACCTATATAATACCTCATTTATATGGATACATTACTGCGTATTAATATTTAAAATTGCAAAAAACTAGCAAAACTTGACATTTAGATAATTAACAGTCACTAACATTCACTTGTAAAACCTCAAATTTTAAATATAATAACGATTTTATGTGAAATAGTGAGGGATTAGTAAAAAATTAAGTAGCGTAAAATTTTAAGCTTATTAAATTTAAACTTAAGTTTAGTTTTAAGCTCTTTATTCTCTCATTACTAATTAGTGACTTTAATCGTTTGTCGGCTTTGTCTCATAAACAAATAAAAAGTTATTTTCGGCTATTTGTTTTATTAAATAAATAAAAAAATCGGTTAATTTTTATAAGTTATGTTGGCGTTTTTGCATAGAATTCTTGATTGGTTTAAGAATGTTTTCTGGAAGGAGGAGATGGAGCTAGCACTGGTTGGCCTACAGAATTCTGGCAAAACTACTTTCGTCAACGTCATCGCGGTATATTGTGTGTGTGTGTGTGTGTATGTGTGTGTGTTTTGTGGATTGGAAGATTTATTTAATAACTAATTTAAACTCATTATTATATTATTTATTTTTTTAAGAATATTCTTTTATTAATTATAATTATTATTATCATTCTTTCCTTTTTAAATTGAACAAACAAAGGCCGGAGAGTTTAGTGAAGACATGATTCCCACTGTCGGTTTCAACATGAGAACGGTCACCAAGGGAAATGTAACAATTAAGGTGACTTATTCATTTTGCTATCCAGTTGCATTTAAATTTTTAAATTTAGTACAAAATCAAAATTAGATAATTAGCACTACATTTAAATTTTTAATAATATTACTAATAATATAATAATATAAATAATTTTATTTTCATTTTTCTAAGATCTGGGACATTGGTGGCCAACCTAGATTCAGGAGCATGTGGGAAAGATACTGCAGGGGGGTCAATGCCATCGTGTAAGTACCAGAATTCGTAATTTCATTATTCAAATTATTTTTTTATTTAATTGCTGATATTTATAATTTTATTGTAATTTTTATTTTTTCCCCCATAATGGTTCTTAGCTACATGGTCGATGCAAGTGATCTTGACAGGATAGAGGCATCTAAGAATGAACTTCACAACTTACTGACAAAACCTCAGCTAATAGGCATACCGGTTTTAGTGCTTGGCAATAAAAGGGATGTGCCTAACTCACTCGACGAAAAAGATATGATCGAGAGAATGTTAGTGGGTGGGAGGTACTTTTACTATTGTGGCTCGAGGATAAGGAAATTTTTGTTGCTGAAGTTATCATTGATTTATTATTATTTATTATTATTATTACTATTTATTATTATTACTATTTATTATTAATATTACTCATTTATTATTATTATTATTGATTAAAATTTTTTCAGGAGTTTGTCCGTGTTTCAAGATAGAGAGATATGCTGTTATTCCATATCATGCAGAGAGAAAGATAATATAGGTGTGTATGTGTGTGTACTTGTGTGTGTGTGCACTTGTTTGTGTGTGTGTGGGGGGGGGATTGTTGTTTATGTTATTAGTTTTTAAAATTTGCAAGTTAAATTATTAACCCTTTTAGCAATGAGTTTTTACATTAGCTGCTGGCAATAATTAATATGTTTATATTTTTTCATTCATTTTTCGTTCATTCATTTATTCGTTTATTCATTCATCATGCTATTGATCCAATTACATTTACATGTTTAAATTGCTGGCTGATTAATAATTTATTCATTCATTCATTCGCTCATTTTTTAATTTGTTAATTATTTCATCTGTTACCTTCATCATTCTCAAATTTATATTTATTTACTATTCTTATATTTATTTCATAATTTTTTCAGACATAACCCTTCAGTGGCTCATTCAACATTCCAAATCTAAACGCTAAAGATTTTACAAATAAAAATAGTAATAATAATAATAATCATTATTATATTATTATTTTAATATTATTGTTATTTTTTGTCCTGTTATTAATTAGAGACTAGACTAAAACAAAGAATGATAACAATTTTGTACGAGTGCATTCAACTTGGGATGGGAAGCATGTTCTAAAGTAAAGTGATATTGAATGAAAAAGATTGATTGATTGATTGATTAGTTGGTTGATTGATTAGTTGGTCGATTGATTAGTTGGTCGATTGATTCAGTTTAGTTCCTGAAATTTATTATATATTCTTATTAGATATAGAATGATCTAACACACTCTTCTGTTTGGTTATGTTACTGATTGGTTTATAAACATCACGATTGACCAGTGGACTGATTGTTTGATTGACCGGTTGAATGATTGATTGATAAATTAGTTGATTAATTGATTGAATGATTGAGGTGTCTAGAGTACAGACTTCTAAATTGTCTGGTAATTAGTTCATTTGTTTGATAAAAAATTTTCATATTTTTTCAATCTCATTATATTGTGTGTGCGCGCGCGCGTGTATGTGAGTGTCTCAACTATGATAACATTACTATTCAGTATACATTTGATGATTCATTTATGTTATTACTCATTAGGTTACAAGGTATGTATGTTTGTGTATGTATTTGCTAGTGTTTATTATGTGTTTGTTTGTTTGTATTCATTGTTTTCATCCCTTCTCAACACGTGGTATGGACATGTGTTGAGAAGGGATGAAAGGGTCGGGATTAGGCGAGCGTTGGAGTTCGAGGTTGAAGGAGTGGTAGGAAGGGGTCGTCCGCGATTGGGATGGAGAGAGTAGGTGGAGAAGGACAGAGTGAAAGCGGGGTTGCGTGATACTGAGGCGAGTGACAGATGTGGATGGCGTCGAGGGGTATTTCGGTTTCATCCTAGGTAGCCAAACGGCAACCCCCGATCTCGGGGAAAATGTCGTCTAAACGTGTGTTGTTGTTGTTGTTGTTTGTATTCACGTTTTTATGTGATTGTATTCATGTCTATTTATGTTTGGTCTGATGTATTTATGATGCTATATACATGTTTTTATTGGCGTCCCCATGCATGTACAATTGTTTATATGTACGTAAGTTTTGTATTTATGTAGGTATGTTTGTTTTGTTAGTATGTATGTTTTCTTTGTTTGTAATCATACATTTGTATCTATCTGTATGTATGTTTCTGTAATCATGCATTCGTATCTATCTCTATGTATGTTTCTGTAATATATTGTAAAAGAAAATTCATTAAGAGAGTTAACAACTGAGATAGAAAGCTAGTCAGCATCTTTTGTGTGTGTGTGTGGTGTGTGTAGTCTATTTGTTAACTTGTATTCACCAATCTTAATATCTAAGTCTGTGTGTGTGTGTGTGCGCGCGTGTGTTTACTTTTTCACAAGTCAAATTTAATCCATTTATATTTATCAGGAAATTTTGCAGATGATAAACTCATTTTGTGTTTTTTTTCGTGTGTTTATTTTTTAAAGATATACATTATCTTTTTGTGTTTGTGTTCTTCTACTTTTCTCAGTTTTTTGGATACCAATCATCACTTTTATAAACCATCTTAATGGCTATAGATACTAATGTTCATCGCGTGTGTGTGTGTGTGTGAGTGTGTGTGTACGTGTATAGCACTGATGAATATTTACTGTAACTAAAGTACTAAATACTTAATGCAGAGTTACTTAATCTAGTATTTTTTCATTTCGCTATTTATTTATTTATTTATATTTCAATACTTTAATGATTGATAGTAATTTTATTTTAACCAAAGTGAGGTATTTTTTTCCCGTTACATGCCATCACAGTTTTTTTTGTCGTTTCAATTTTTTGTCATTTTTTTTATTCCGTCTCTCAATCCACTATTTTTTTATGTTTAATTTCCGTGCTGTATAGTTTTCCGTACTGTGTTGAATCGATGTTTCACGTGTACCAAACATTTTGATGTGAATATTATTAAAGTACTTATATATATATATATATATATATATATATATATACATATATATATATATATATATATAGACATATTTATTTGACTATTTTTAAAGTTATGGAATTATAAAAATTTTTAGTTCATTCATTTTAAAGTCATGTGTACTTTTTTATTAAATTTTTCTCTAAAATTAAAGTTCACTTTTGTATAAGCGCTTTAATTATTCACTTAATTAATTAATTACTTAATTGGTTGAATGTTCTTACTTGTCTATAGTTCTAATCATCAACCATTTTTTCCTTACAGCTACATTCAATCAAAGGCTTCCACCTATATTCCATGTTAACCAAACATGCTTTGAGTCTTATCATATTATCTGCCAATTTCAATAACAGGTAATATAGACAATATCAAAGCAACTAACGATATATCTATTGATATATCTCTAGTAGTATATCTAATAATGTCAATAAACAACATGATATCCGTATCTATACCTATTATCACCGATGTTATGTTATGCTTTATTTAGTGCATTCAATGCGAATTTGCCGCTAGAACTGAGTTTGTTGACTTTTAACTTAATGTAAACTAAAAGAAACTTGCACTGATAATAAAACACACGTGTGTGTGTGTGTGTGTACGTGAACATGTGTGTGTGTGTGTTCACGTACACACGCACACATATAGAGGAACACGTATGAGCACACACATGCAACACTGAATGATTATATTTAGTGAAACATCTGGTCCGCGTGTTAGCAAACCTTGTTATAGTAACATTTTTAACGTGTTAATAGTTGATGGATTTATTGATTGGTATGTATAATTAAATATTTCAATAACGAATTTTTTTTTATTTCATTTTTTACTAACGACACTACCAAATATAAAATCAATTTTCTTCTTCATTATCTCAACTCGTATTCAATAAATTTTTTCAAATTGAGCCAAGGATTTATTCATTTTGGAAAAGCGTTATATATTAGAAAAGCGTAAAATTCAGTCGACATGAAGTTCATTCTTTACTAACCGTTAAATGGTTGATGATTTTCGAAGCAATTTCGGTAGGACTCTCACATATATCAATACACACGTATTCAAACTGATTAGCAACATTGTTATCAGTCGTAGTGGTAGGCAGTTCTAAAGTGTCAAATTGGGATTGTAGCAAGTTAGCTGACATGAAATGGTTTTTCCTGTTTGAAACTCTTTCACCAATCAACTCTATACTACCTTGCAAATGAAAGAAAATTACGGATTTGCAAAGGTTTACATTTTCTAAACTACTGTTATTACTACTTGTTTTGTCTTCTGTAATTTTACTACTGCTACTGCTTATTTTTTTCTCAATAGTAATTTTACTGATGCTATAAGTGCCGCTTTCAAAGTTGTCAGTTGCCGTGGTAACGTAAGAAAAAGATTTGTCATCTTTATTAGCACGGAGATCTACATATTTAACATTGCCGTCACTGTGAATCAAGCTTAAATCTGTACATTTCATTGAAGCAGCAGAAGTTTCGTGCTCGCTGCTAATAACATTCGTGGCTGTAGTAAAATTCGCTGCAGAATTTTCTGAAGTGTTTTTTGGTTCAATGTTGGGTAGTTGATCACCATACATTAGAATGTTTCTGTATGAATTTTTTAAAGCGGAGCAGGCAATGATTATGTCTGAATTTTCATGGCAAGCTCTGCATTTTGAATTAATAAATTGTAAGTAACGTTAATGGCTAAATCTTTCATGGAACAATATCATATTACATAAAAGATTTAAATGTTGAGAGATTATCTGTTCAACATTCCTTTTTAACATTGAGCAAATAGCAGAATAATTTTTTAAAACTTGACTCAACTGTTTCATTAGGTGATGAATTGACAAGAGCCAAGGGTACCTATCCTGAAATTAATATTCACTGTAAGTGAATGAAATATCAGGAATAGCATAAAAATCATTGATCAAACTGCAAGAAAATTAGGGACTCCAGTGTTATTAAACGTCCATATACATACTCGATCATTAAGTGGCACTCCTTTTAACATTTTTTCAACATTTTTGACTGTATGTAAATCATCAGCGTCGATAAAACGCCATCCTAACTGAGTGGAAAATTTCAGAAATGTCATTAAGTCTACATTTTAGCTTGGATATCATCTATTTTACAGTTAAAATGATAAAAATTACTTTAAAAATTTGAATAAAACTATAATACAAACTTTCTTAGATAATTCATGGCCGACAGTTGTTCTGAAAAATGTAAATTTTGATATTTTGAAAACCAGTTTGTGCTGATTGTAAATTGTTTGACAGAGAAAGCGTTGAAAATTCATACTTGCCAGATCCAGACACTCCCATCAGAATAATAATCATTTTAATTCAAATTGTTAATTGAAAAAGCTTTTTGTTACAGCAAACGGAGTTCGGACCAAGTTGTTACCTGGTATAAGTTTCAAGCCATATATATAGAATATAACATCAATACAATATAGAGTATATATTCTATGTATATAGTTTCATGTATGGATCTGAGGATGGCAGATTTTTTTTCATTATGGCATATCTTTAGCCAACACTCTATGCAGGTAAGTAGCTATTTTTGAAGTATTTTTCATAAAAAAATGATATTTTGAACACTAATTATGTGTTTTTAGAAGCCCAAAAATAGGTGATACTATTTGAAAAAACGAGCACTGCTATTGTGGGGCAAAATATATTTCTTGAATTGACTTTTCTATGATATGGTGTCTGTGTTTGTTTACGATAAAGCGACATGGCCGTCTTCAACAGTGCTGGATATGCCGTGCATGCATCGTCCGGCGAAGTAGGAAACGCCCCCACCACCAACCAGAACGTCATCATGCGACGGATGATCGTAAAACGGCCAGTCCCTGTTTCCTGGGCCAACAACTTACCCCAGTTCATATTAGAATATCTCTTCTCCTACCTCAGCGTTGAAGACCTGAGGAATTGTGCACTTGTCTGCACCAAGTGGTACAAGTTAGTAGTTAGTTGGTCTTGTTAGTTACCTACCTAACTCTCATCTAACTAGATTTTTCTGTTTAGTGAAGGTTTTGAATACTTATCTTAAATAAATAATTAACTGAATTTAGTTTAATTAAATTGCTTGCATTTAGTAATTTAGTTAGGTTAGGTTAGTTAGGTTAGAACATCATATTGTTGTTTGTAGTTGTTAGGGTTAGGGTTAGTTAGTCCTGTCGGTTTTCACGCATAAATAAGAAAAACATTATAATTTATTTATCTTTATTAATTTAGAATTAAGCCATCAATCTCACAGAATCTTAAACGATGAGAACAATGACGTTTGGAGGCTGCATTGTGTACACAAACTTGCTCAGGAAGCTCTCAACTCCGACCTACTAAGCCACATTCCATCCTACAAAAACAAACTGCGGGCATTTTATTATGCCTGGAACCCTAATGATTGCTCCAGAAATATTTACATAAAAAGCAATGGTTTCACGCTACATAGAAATCCCGTTGCACAAAGTACAGATGGGGCCAGGAGTAAGTTAGGATTTAAAAATGGCAGGCATTGTTGGGAGGTGCATAATTTTAATTTATTGACCATTTCTAAAGTGTTTACTTTTTTATTTTATGTAAATTCTGTTCCTATATTGCTCTATTGCAAAATCTCTTTCATACATATACTTTTAGAAATTTAGAGTTAAAAATCAATAGATATTTTATAAATTTGAAGCTGGTTTAAAAAAAAAACTATAAAAATTCTCCCTAAAAATTGTACCTAGGTATGGTGGGAGGGTCCTTTAGGTACGGTGGCAGTGGTGGGCATCGCAACAAAGGCAGCAGCCATGCAGTCTCAGGGTTACCTTCCTCTCCTGGGCAACGATACCGAAAGTTGGGGCTGGAATCTGGTGGACAACCATCTACTCCACAATGGAGATGCCCAGGGAAACTACCCTGTTATCACTACGCCACCCACCTATCAAGTGTGCCTCCTTCTCTTTGCTTGCTTGCTACAGTTTTTATCTTAATTTTTTTCAGAAATTTATTTATTTAAAAAAATTTATTTTTCCTTCGTCTACTGTCTTTCTTTGATCTGTTTTATGTGTTATTTAGCTACTTGATCGTTTTAACCAAGTTCACTTTTAGGCATTATGAATTTAAGATTTTTTTTGTTCAGTTTTTTAAAAATTTGTTGCACAGGTCGGTGAAAAAATAAGAATAATCCTCGATTGTGATGACAACACATTAGCATTCGAAAAAAATTACGAATTCTTAGGTACTTTTGCATTATTATTTCATCTTTGTTTTTTTTTTAAATAAATCCTTTATATTCTTTGAATTATTTATATAAATGAAAAATATTAATGAAAAATACCATCTCCAAATTATGATAAGTCTAGATAATAATAATTATTATTGATTAAATTATTTTGGTAAATTCTTTCCTAATAAATTCTCAGATGTCAACACACACATACACACACGCGCGCGCGCACGCACATACACAAATACATCGCATGTTGGAAAATGCTTTATAAAAAATAATCTGTCATTTTAATGACAATCAAACTCAGTCGTACAACATTTTAAACATCAATCAATCAAGCAAATTAATAAATTTAAAAATTCAAATATGATCTATTATTTCCATTAATTTTTGTAAAATTTTTCATTCGTCACTAGGTATCGCTTTTAAAAATTTACCAGACGTCAAACTATACCCAGCCGTGTCAGCTGTCTATGGCAACACCGAGGTGTCCATGGTGTATCTAGGCCAGCCCTTGGATGGCTGATGTTTATTATTATTGTTATTATTATTATTATTATATCTATTATTATTATTATTATTAATATTATGGTCGTTTTGTTTCATTATTATTGTTGTTATAATTGCTGTTGTTTATTATTTCGTTATCTATTATTATTTGTAACTATTACCCTGCATAATTAACATTCGTTCCAGTCTTATTATATCAGTTTATTTATAAATAGTTGTTTCATGGAATTAAGTTCTTTTTACAAGTGTTAAGCAAACACACACGCACAACACATACCGACACACACACTCACACATATATATATATATATATATATATATATATATATATATATATATATATATATGTGTGTGTGTGTGTGTGTGTGTGTGTGTGTGTGTGTGTGTGTGTAAATATACATATACCGTATTTGTTATATAATAGTCTGATTATTAATTCATCTAGTCATATATACATTCCATTTTATTCATATATATGTATATATATGTATATCAATATATATATTTATATTTAACTATGTATATATATATTTATTTATATATATATATATATATAAATATATTTATATATGAATCCAATATTTGACAATAATTGTATATAATTTATTACTTTTATATGTAAATCTCTCTCTTCCTCTCTCTCTTCCTCTCTCTCTTTCGCTCTCTCTTCCTCTCTCTCTTTCGCTCTCTCTTCCTCTCTCTCTTTCGCTCTCTCTTCCTCTCTCTCTTTCGCTCTCTCTTGCTCGCTCTCTTTCGCTCTATCTTCACATGCATACATCTTTTTATATATCTATTCTTATATATTCTATTTATTTATTTATTTATTACATTTCCCTTTTCATTATTTGTTCATAGGCATCAAACAACAACAGATACGCAGTGCATGGCACTTTACAATTACACAATAATATAGTGTATATAAATATTCTATATATATATATATATATATATATATATATATATCTATTCTATATATATATATATATATTCTATATATATATATATATATCTATATATATACTTATATATATTCACCCATATATATATATATATATGTATATATATAATGTATGCAAATTAGCATTACAATGTTTCAATGTCTTTATCAGAGCTCTTAATGCTAATGTCATTATTTTTTTATAATTAACAATATCACAATTGTTATTATTTCTATTTCTATTATTGTTATTGTTGTTGTTATTGTTGTTGTTGTTGTTTTTGATCGTAATTTGTTACCTACGCTTGTATAAATAGAATTAAGGAATTTTCTAGTTACATACGCTGTAAAGTGCCCTATCATTACATTACATATTGATCTAATTAATATTAATTAATTAATTTGGATAAGATTAATTGATCTAACAGACCGATTAATTAAATCTAGACTAATTGATCTAGTTTATATCAATTAATTAATTAATGTTAATTGAATTTGTTTGGGTCTGAGTTATTCAGTCATCAAGTCAATCTTTCTTTATTTTTCTCTCTCTCTCTTTTTCTTTCTCTCTCTCTCTCTCTTTCTCTCTGTGTGTGTGCATTTAAATGTTGCCGTGTTATAGATATTATTTTTATTTTTTTGTTTTTGTCCAGTTTTTCTTTGTTTTGTTGGTTTTTTGTGTATATTTTTTTATTTGTTTTTCCAATTTTCCATTGCCGTGTTTATGCTTCATGAAATATGTTAATAAGTTAATAAAATTGTGTGTATATATATACATTTCCTTGTGTGTGTATGTTTTTGTGTGTGTGTGAGTGTTTGTGTGTGTTTGTGTGTACATACAAAATCACAAATGTATATGTGTAATAATTATAATTTATTGTTTTATTGCGTTAGTATTCAACATAATAATAGTATTTTAGTAACGTTAATTTTAATACTGTATCTATTTATCGATCTCTTTCTTTCTCTCTCTATGTATCTGTCTTTTTGTCTATCTAACTATCTATCTGTCTGTCGGTTTGTCTGTCTGTTTGTCTGTCTATCTATCTATCTGTCTGTCTGTCTATCTATCTATCTATCAATCTATCTATCTCCACGATAAGTAATTTTGTTGATATATTTAAATAACTTTTGTTCAACTTGAATGATATGCCATTAGAGATAAAATGTGTATTAGACTATGGACGCACGCATACACACACACACACACACACACACACACACACACACATATATATATATATATTTATTTATATTATTTATATGTATGGATTGATACACCAAAATCAAAATTTTGTTATTCACTTTTCTAATACGAACTAGTGATTCACTATTCTAATGCAAATATTACTGTCACTTATATTTCAATTATTCCTGCTAATGCTACTGCTACACATGTTAATGTCGCGTGATGTTTAGTTGGCCTATTATTGTTATCACTTCTCACCTTCTTGTTTCATCATTATTATTGATCTTATCTTTGTGAAAACATCTCTGAGCCCTCTGTAACTTATCTCTGATGGATTTTAAGTGAGGTTTTGTTGAACTAAATGCCGTTAAGATGTGTTTCCGCTCTTATGTGTTAATTGGAGTGGATTTTTGAGAGATTGTATTCAATGTTTATACAAAACTCGACCCTTACACAGTTGTATATAACATCTACACCCCACACACAGAACGTATATACAGGTTTCAATGCACTTGCAAGCTTCCTATCACACGCATGTTTATAATATTCTTTGAGTTTTGCCCAGCCAGCATTCGAACCACATCAGCACGCAATAAAAAAAAAATTGCACAGCACTTTTGCCGTCTGCGCTAGCTCGCTGACCTGTGGTTATTTGTGGGTTACTTGTGATTTCATAGTGATCATGACCATGAATATTTTTTTTCATAGTTTATCGATGTTTTCAAATAAATCATGAATTGATTTTGTTATCATTGTTATATTGATTTTTTTAAATTATCATTATTTATATTATTGCTGTTGTTGTTTCCAGACAGAATGAACGCTCCATCGTTCGCGCTTCTATTCCATTTCCGCTATTCCATGTATTTTACGTTTTTGAAAAAAATATTATTTAAATAATTAAACCAATGAACACTTTATTTGGCTGTATACAGGCACACACACACACACACACACACGCAGATATATATATATATATATATATATATATATATATATATATATATATATATATATATATATACACCTCGCTTTTGTTAATATACTTATTTGACATTGCAATGTCGCATAAATGTCTGTTTAATTGTACATATATTGTATATGTCTTATAATATTTCTAATATAACTAATAAATATTAAATATTTTGATGTCGGTCTTTTGATTTTGGGCATGGTAAAATGCTTCAAATTTTTAATAAGATCTTTAATACCATGTGTGCCTTGAACGATATTTTCACATCTACAACCAGTTTTTCCAAGCTAGCATCTTACTGCTTAAAACTTCGGTTTCATTGACGAAGTCCGGAACATTCCAAAAGTCCCACTCTATTTAGAGTTTAGCCTTCAGGATTCCTGTTTCGATTACACAGAGGTGTGACTGCTATCACTGTACCATTGGTACATCCCTTGCTCTAGTTTGATGTTAGAGTTCTCGCTGTATTGAATGCTTTCTGCAAACTGTCTGGAAATGGTATTTTATTCTGGTTTTATCTAATTAAACCTGTATATATGTTCTGGTATAAATATATACATGTGAACAAATAAGTTGTTGTAAAAGTAGCCAACTAAAAATGCGTCCTTAAGTAATTGGCATTTGTCGACTAAAAGTAAACTTACATTTGACTGTTGATTTGGGCATATTTTAATTTTGAATTTAAAATTTAAAATATTTATTATAAATGGAAACTTCGGAAACTATCGTCCCCATCTGTGAGTCCTGGTTAAGATTGGCCGACGTCACTTTATCGTTTGATGGTTTAGAACCCATAAAAGTTCACTGCACTAGAGCCAGCATTACGTCTGTTTAGTATTTCAATTACATTCAGATTTCTGTTTATTTTTAGTTTTTTACTCACCATTATTCGTTTTTACTTTTTAGTGGATTAAATATTAAAAGATTAGTGAATTAAATTAGTCTTGTTTTAAAAATTTCTTTTGTTTTTGAGGTACAATTTTTTTTTGCTCAAACAAATTATTCATTTTTTTGGAATATATTAATAATTAGATTAGCATTAGATTTATTGAAAACAAATTTTTCTCTAAATCTGAAATTTGAAATTATGAAATTATAAAGCTAAACCTGTTAATGAAATTTTAGCACACTGCCCTCTACATTTTTTTTTTATAAAAAGATATATTGTAAAAAGTTTTTTAGTTTTGCTTTATTGCATTTACAAAATTTCAAGTTGACTATGAATGAATTTATTTTGAATTTATTGATTTCAAAAAATATTTTATTAATTTTCAGTGATTATCGACTCTACCGTCGTGGCATAAACTCTAGACTGTGTGAGTATGCAGAAAGTGAGCAAGAAATGTATGAAAGCGAACCATTAACAGAGTTAGAATATACTAACAACGTGGCCTCAGCACCAGAGGTCCAAGATTTTGTCATGGATGAAGAGGAAGAGAAGGAGAAAGAGCAGATGATTGCCATGGGTCTGCCCGTTTCATTTTTTTCTGGGACCAGGGCCGCCAGACGAGGTAGAAGTTGGAAGTCGAATAAGCCTTATAATAGGAAGCTGCAGTTACAAATCAACGGTTTGATTTTATTTTATGTTTTTGGTATTAAACAATTTAAAATTAATTAAATCTCATTTTTTCATAAAGTTTTTTGGCAAAGTAAAATTAAATTAAAGTGTATATTTTTTCATAAAGTTTCTTTACAAAGTATTAATTTAATCTACTCAGTTTAATTAAAATCTTTAGATAATGTACTTCAATTTAACTGTCACCTGCAGACAACTACGAAGCAAACACAGAAGACCCACTGTGGACATCATTCTGGGAGAAGCACTCGGATAAGATAATTTGGGATAGATGGATTAGGAGATATCCTCAATATCTGGATGCCTGTGACCAAACATCGATCTACCCCGATGACTACAACAGCAATGTTACAAAAGACAGTATATATGTCATCGATTCTAACGATAGTAATACATTAACTAAGGACGTCAGTAACATTAAAGAAAATGCTCCAGCCAGTGCAGACAGTATTGTTGATGACATTAAAGTCGTCAGTATCGTTACTGATGACGCTGACCACAATAACGTGGACGAAAAAAATTTGGCTGCTACTACTACAATTTCTACTACTACTTCTACAATTACTAACAATTTTAGTAACTTTTCTAACTCACGCCCCACAACTAATAATCCTGCTACAGACAATAACGCTACTACTGTGATGTCAATCAATGAAGAAAACTCCTCCTCCATTGCTGATATCACCACGCCGACAAATATCATCACGTCAGTCGCGCCATTAAACATTCCACTGACTGCTGCCACAACTGGCGGCGACAACCACATCGACGACGGTGTTGGTGCTGTAGGGACGTCATTCGACTGCCTCATCACTCCCACCCCCTATAACGTTGATACCAACAGAGATGCTGGACACCCCCTGGATGGAAATAAAATGGAATGGGACAAACTCTGGGACGTGCACTGGAGCGAGGTGTACTGGGAGCTCTACAACTCTTTCCACAATCGAGACGTCGATGACCAAGGTGACGTCATGTCCGATGAGGATGGCGATGCTGATGGAGCTGGAGAGAAGAAGAAGATGAGTGACAATGGTCGGCAGTTGCTAGGCATTCTACTCTTATCTATTTCTTCACACTTTATATCATTCATCAAAATACTTTTACTAGATTGTCATTTGTCTCTATATTTTTTGTGTTATTTTATTTTTAAATTTTTCATGCTAAACCCACAAAATTGAAAAAATGTAACCCCGCCACTGCCAGCCTCGTCAGCTAGCTTGGACACGACGCAGTCACAATGCAGCAGCAGTAGGAACAGAAATTCTAAGTGGACTTCAGCTGCCAGCAACTGCGCCACAGCTGGAAGTACAGTCACTGTCCCTGGCGGTGACGGTGACGAAGACGACGACGATGGACCACCTGAGGAAGTATCGAGCAAGTTGAAGAGGAGGTGAGTTGGTGTGTGTGTGTGTGAGTGTGTATATGTGTTCGTGTGTGTGTATGTGTAAGTGTGTTTGTGTGTGTTGGTGTGCGTGTGTGTGTGTGTTGCTGTCCTAATTTATTTTGGATTTTTTAAAAAATGATTCACTACACTGCAGCCACGAGACCGAAGATGATGATGAGGATGATGAGGATGAAGAAGAAAAGGAAAAGATTGACGATGGCAATAATGATAGAGTCACTAATGTCAGTGAGGATGTTAACAAAGTTGCTGGTACGAAAAGTAGCGTACCGAGTAAAGAGAAGCTGATCAACTCCTTTCTTAGAATGGGGTACGCTTGCGAAGACGACGAGATGAACAGGTGTTTGTTTCATTGATTTCTAATACACCTGAAATGATTTCAGACTATTTTTATTTAACCCTGTACCTTCTTTTCTGTATTTATTTTGGCTTTATTTTTGTCCTACTATGCTCTACTATTAAACATAAAAAATGCTTGTTTTATCATACCCGGCAGGCAAACATCCACCTTGCTGGGGGGCCGCATAAAGATGAACAAGCGAAACAAAAAGAAGATGAAGCAGCAGGCCCCCTACCTCTTCTCGACTGCCACCGCGACAGACAGCCACAAGTACATCACGAACGACGACGTGGACAACGACGCCAGGACCAAACTGAACACGAGGTCCATGGAGCTGCAAGGAAGAGTTGATTCATTCCTCAGTGAGAACGCCCTCGAAAGATTGGCCGCCTGGTCCAGCAATGTCCCAGTGCCATTGTTAGGGAAGGAGCAAGAAGATGAGGACGATTACGGGATTGATCCGTTCATCAGGGAGAAGATAAGACTTCAGGGTCAGCAAAAGTCTCGTTGCAGGCGTAAGAAATCGAACAAGAGTGAAGATGGTAGCTGGTGTGATGCGGATAGCATGGAGGCCCTAGATGGAACCACAGCTGGCAGCTCGGCTTCTGACTTCACTGCTGACGACCTCCTGTCGATTGGAGGCTCCGAGGCAGGAATGCTCGATGAACCTGATCAGAGCAAGTCTGCATCTGCCAGTTTTGCAGATGAAAATCTCGTCAAAAAGAAGTCGAGTGACGCTGACATGATGAGTTCAACCGCCACTACCACAGCAACTACTGCAACAGCTGGTGGGGATGGCGACTGTTCATCTGCCACTGCATCTAACATCACTGACGTTGGTTTGACCTCTGAACCCTCGACCTCCTCTAACATGAAACCGATACCCATTGTTGCCATTGAGAAGGTTGATGATGGGGCCAGTGGGGATGCTAAAATAAGGTAGGCCCATTTATCTTAGTGCACTTTTTTTTATCATGGCAGAGTAACTCGTTTTGATACGTTAAATAAATGTATGATACTGATATGGATATATATGATACTGATATAGATATATATATGATACTGATAAATGGATACAATGATGTACGTTAACTATTCTCAACTGAAGACTGACAGATGAGGTTCTGGAGATACATAACAGCACAGTGGACCAGCTGAACAGTAGGAGCGTACCTGAGTCCCAAAACCTCAACAAGTACTGGGCCCAGAGGTACCGCCTCTTCTCCAGGTTCGACAGAGGCATCAGGATTGACGACGGTTAGATTCTATTTTTAGCTTCACTCTTTCTTTTCTCTTTCTCTTTTTTTTTTCTCTCTCTCTCTCTCTCTCTCTCTTTCTACCTCTCTCTTCTATGTTTTCAACTTCTCTTTCTTTTAAATGATATTAGTAATGATGGTGATGGTGGTGTTGAGTTGAGTTGAAAGTTTGAAAATTCTCATTTGAATTAAATTAATTTTTACTTCTTTTTTTTCTATCCAGAGGGCTGGTACTCGGTGACTCCTGAAAAGATCGCCCGACATATCGCAAACAGGTCATCAATCAAAATGATACATATCTCTAAATAGAATTATACACATCCCTAAATAAAAGGATATGCATATCTAAATAAAATGATACATATCTCTAAATAGAGTTATACACATCTCTAAATAGAATTATACACATCTCTAAATAGAATTATACATATCTCTAAATAAAAGGATATATATCTATAAAAAAGTGTATGTATAATGTATATATCTCTAAATAAAATGACATATACATATATCTCTCTCTAACAGGTGTATATATTTCTCTAAATAAGGTGATATATATCTTTAAAAAAAGTGCATATACATATATATATATCATTATAAGTATCATAAGTCGTATCGTCATGTTTTTAAAGGGAAACTTCTTGGATTTGAAAAAAAAATCTCCAAATTAACCTCAGATGTATACAGATAGAATAATAAATACTTAGACATTGAGATACAGCCGCCCAGTGGCATTCATAAAGCTTCGTCTCATTCAAGTTGTTTTAAATAAAAAATTTTTTTTCCCACCATTATGACGTCAGGTGCAAGTGTGACGTCATAGTCGATGCTTTTTGCGGCATTGGAGGAAACACCATACAGTTTGCTTTCACCTGCAATAAAGGTGAGTTAGTTGGATGGATGGATGGGTGGGTGGGTGAATGGATGGGTGGGTGGGTAGATGGATGGATGGATGGGTAGATGGATAAATGATGATGGATGGATGATGATGATGGATGGATGGGTGGATGAGGAGTTATTGCAGATGTTTATTTTATAAATTGTGTTTTTGAAAGATTATATTCATTCTCTTATTTTTAAGTTTGGGTTTATTTTGAATTCTGGTATTTTTTTTTTGTAAAATATTTTTCACGTTGATTTTCAAATAATTTAAAAAGTGCTCTCAGCTGTTCTTCCTATGTTTCCATGAATCATTGACATAGATGTCTCGCTTTTTCTTCGTTGCTAATTTGTACGGAGTTAAATTTATATTTCCTCTCTGCTCCTTCGTCCCTCTTAAATAGTGATAGCCATCGACATCGACCCGCAAAAAATCTCGTATGCCCGCCACAATGCCGCCATCTATGGAGTGGCCCACAAAATTCAGTTCATCGTGGGAGACTACTTGGTGTTGGCCCCCACCCTGAAGGCTGACGTGGTCTTCTTGAGCCCGCCATGGGGTGGTCCCAGCTACCTAGATGCCAAGTTGTTTGATATCAAGACTATGATGAGTCCCAATGGGTTTGTAGTGCACTGTTTGTTGTTGTTGTATTGTTTTGTATCTCTTTTTGTTTGTTTGTGAATTGTATTATTTTTGCTTTGATTGTATGTTTGCTTGTTTCTTCATGAGTTGTATGTATCTGGTTTTGTATATGCTTCTATTTTTTTCTGTCTCATTCTATTGTATATTTTTATGATGACGACGACGATGATGATGTTGATGAGAATGATGGTGATGAGGATGATGGTGATGACGACGATGACGATGATGATGATTGCGTATTTCTTGTTAGATTTGAAATATGGGAGAAGACGAAGCTGATAACGAGAAACGTCGCATTCTTCCTGCCAAGAAATACAGACGTCGAACAAGTTAGTCCGATAATTTACTCTTAATCATTGTCTACTTTCACCATCATCATCACCATTTTTTTATTATCACTATCATTATCAATCAAATGGCTTATATGCATGTGTGTGTGTGTATGTTAAAACTAAATCAGTGGTGAATGACATTAAACAGTCAAAATGTATGTATGTATGCACGTATGTATGCATGTGTGCACGTGTGTGTGTGTGCGTGCTTACGCGCGTGTTTGTGTGTGTGTGTATGTGTGTGCATGCATCATCACACATCATACTTATCATCGCCAAAACCACCACCACCATCATCTTTATCATCACCCTCATCTTCACCATCATCACCGTCAATCATTTTTTTAAAGGTCAGCTCGTTGGCCGGCTCAGGTGGCTCTGTAGAGATCGAGCAGAACCTTCTAAACGGCAAGATAAAGACGTTAACCGCCTACTTTGGAGATCTCATCGACAGCCAATCAGACGTCATCAATTAATGATTAACATATCGTTTGGGCGTGGCTTACTTTTATCACTTTCATAATCATTAGTATTATTATTATTATTGATATTATTACTATTATTATCATCATTATCACATCATTATCATTATTGTTAGATAGTTATAAAATAGTTCTTCTGTTATTTAAACTTTATTTTAATCTTAATAAAATTTGATGTACGAATGTTAACGTTTTAAACACACACACGCGCACACACACGGACACATACACATATTCACTGATACACACACAGATGCACACACGTGCACAAAACGCAGAAATAATTACACTAATGTTTGTATATATATAGATGAACATTTGTTGGTTCATAGTTATATATAGTTCTGCAATGGTAATACAACAATGACGATGAAAATAATTGTGGATAATGGTAACAAAATTGATGATTTTAAAGGAATGCGAGTTATTATCGTATTTCTTTTCTTTTTTAGCGACTTATGTCTCTTTTGTAGAAACGTTTGTGTTTTTATGGATTCATTCATTCATTCATTCATTCATTCATTCATTCATTCATCCGCCAATTCGTTCATTCATTCGTTCATTCAATTGTACATTATTTTTTGCTGTTGTTATAATAACTTTTGGTTATTATTATTATTATTATTATTATAGCGAGGAAGTCTTTAAATGCCAATGCTATGTTTTTATTATTGTTATTTAAGCTTTCCTCTCCTATGTACACATTGCCATCCTTGTAATTGTTAACCATTTCATATATACAGTACATACATATACGTGTTGTGTATGCGTGTATGCATGTACATGCTTTGTACACACACACACACACACACACACACATACATACACACGTGGGTATTGTTAAAAACTGTTGAAACATCAATGTATAAAATAAAAATATCCAAAGTTTTACATTGAGATTATTTTTTGTCTTTTTTTTTATACATACACACACACACACACACAGGTTTGTATATTTGTATATATTAGTGCACATACATACATACATACATACATATATATACATATACATACATACGTTTTTACATTATACATGAATGGGTGTGTGTACGTGTACGTGTGTATATATATATATATATATATATATATATATATTCTAGATAGAAATTCAGTAATTGACAACCCACGATTTCGCAAGTCAACCGGCAAACTATTCCAAATCTTCGGTTCCATGACAGCGAAATCTCTGCAACCAACAGCAAGGTGAGTTTGTCGAATTGTTAACAAATCTAAATCGTTTGACCGTAACTTCTGACACTGTAACGGTGCATTTCTTGGAACAATTCGATCCATTAAATAATTTCGGCGCTAATCCATTAATGCTTTTATACACCAGTAGGGCAATTTTGAAGACAATTCTTTGTTGAACGGGCAACCAATGAAGATTGAAGAGAATAGGAGTAACATGATCAAAATATGAACCACCAGTTAACAACTTGGCAGCCCGATTTTGAATTAATTGTAACTGTGCAACATACTTTTTGGGTAAACCGTAGAATAAACTGTTGCAATAATCAATCCTCGAGAGAATGAACGAGTGAATTAAACGTTGCAATGTATGCATATTTAGAGATCCTTTGATGAGTTTCAATTTTCTCAATTGGTAAGTACATTCTTTCAACAACAACTTTATGTGCAATTGCATTGTCATGTTTGTATAAAAATAAATCCAAGATTTCGTGCTGACGCACAAAATTCGATGACAGATTTCTTTATTCTGATAGTGTTGATACCCACTCTATTCACTTGTTGCTATGTACCCACAGGCAAAAACTGGGTCTTGCATTGGTTCAACTTTAATCTGTGCCCCATCATCAAAACATCAATGGCTGATAAACACGATACTAAATCATCGACCACATCACCAAACGACGATGGAGAGGAGTTGGCTATTATTTGGATGTCGTCAGCAAATGCATGAAACCTGAAATTGTACGACTCAATTATTGTGTAGACATCTGCTGTATAAAGCAAAAAGAGACTGGGACCTAAGACGGAACCCTGTGGTACACCGTATGACAAAGCATCGACAGCTGCCAAATTATATATATATATATATATATATATATATATATATATATATATATATATATATATGTGTGTGTGTGTGTGTGTGTGTGTGTGTGTGTGTGTGCGTGCGTGTATATATATGTTTAGTATATATAAACTATGTGTGTGTATATAGTTCGTCATTAATAATTTGTAACTTTATAAACAGTGGTTTTAAAAATTTTCTTTACTGGTAATGCTAGGAACCATTTTTTCCAGTTTTTAAATATATTTTCTGGCTTTATGAGTAAATTTTTAAATTTGAATATCTGATAATATTTATTCGTTTGTTTATTGTTTTTATTATTTATTATTTTTCATAATTTTATTTATTTATTATTATTCATAATTACTAGTTACAAGTAACATGCCATGCCTTGCAAGTTTTAAGCTTCATTCATTCATTTATTCATTCATACACTCACTCATTCATTCATTTATTTATTCATTCATTCAATCAATTTTTTAATAGATATAGTAGATTATTTTAAATCTGCATTTATTCCAATTAATAGATGATAATAATAACAACAATAATAATAATGTTTATTTATTTTTGTTTAAACAATAATTTTTTATTGTTTAAATAATATGTGCGTGTGTTTATGAGCTGTTATAATTCGTAATAAATATTTTATTGTCTTTAGAGATATTCACTGTTTATCTAAAGCACCATTATTTTAGGTTAATTGATTAATTAATTGATTGATTGATCTTGTTTGACTGATTAATTGATTCATCTTGATTGATTGATTGAATGATTGATTGATTGAATGAAAGAATGATTGACTGATTGATCAATTGATGGTCATATAATAACATCATCTGATGTGTTGTCTGTTAATAATGTTGCGTTATGCTTATATTTCGTCAAAAGCAAATAATAATTATTTATTATTCAACATTAATAATTAATTACCCCAGAATCTTCCAAACTATTATTGTTTTTAATACACGTTAAGCCTAACATGCGGCATGAATTTGTTTATTTTTTTTTCCTCTTTTATAATTTTTATTTATTAGCAAAAAAAACTAATTTTAATTCGATAATCTATTAAAAAATGGGATTTATTATAACAGCGATCAGATGTTAAATTATTTTGGCTTTCTATAAAGTTGCTTTACTTTTAAAACTTGTAATTTTCGACGCCAACTTTCTTCACGTTAACGAACTACTTTTTTAAAAGGCTCAAACTTGCTTCTGTGAAATTTGCAATCAAAAATAATTAAAATCGTTGTTTTTCAATCAAATTTATTTTGATTTTATTTTTATTATTAAAGTTTCGAAACTGAAAAATATAAATTAATGGCTTGATTGAAGAATTTTATCATTTTATATGTCAAATCTCAAATGTCATGAAATCTCTGGGAACATGCTGCAGAAGAATGTTCTGCTTTTTCCAGCGTCCTAACCACCAACACCCTAACAACAATTCATTGTCATTGTTTCCGAGATCAGATGCTGCAGATGGAGATGACAATATGGCCTGTCAATCATCTCTTAATGTTTGTTGTTATTTGAATTTTTAATTTTTATGGTTTTTTATATTTTAATCATTTATTTTTTTATTTCATCTATTGTTTTAAAATAAAATTAATCATAACAATTAAGCTATGACTCTGCCTGCCAGTGCACTACGCTACACATAGTATGTTAAAAAAACTTTCTGATGTAAAAAGTAAACTTAAAATCTTTTAAAAATCTCCTGTCCCCCCCAGAGTAGTTCATACTTAAAAAACAGTGAAACAAATAACAACAACAACATGAACTGGATCAACGACAACAGCAACAACAACATGAACTGGAGCAACAACATGATACTTCTAGCAACAGTCAATGGAGATAAAACCATGCTATCTAAGATTCTCTCAAGTGGGCAGTTTTTTTTATTTTTAATTATTTTTTTATATTTTTCTCTTTCATTTTTTTAAACATTTCTTACAAACAGGAAGTTAACTATATAACTTAAAACACATATAATTTTTTACCTTCTGTACAGCTTCTGTAGTACAATCAATAATCTCTAATTATAGACACCACACGATTTATGCACTTTATACAGACTTATTTTGTATGCATATGTTTTTATACATACAAAAGTAACATTTCAGCTACTGGGTTTATGAATCTATATAGAGATATATCATGTTATATTTTTTTTTTCTAATTTTTTTTCTCTATTTTTACAGCCTGTTCTGACAAAAATCTTGAATATTATGATAACAATGGAAGGACAGCCTTAATTTATTCGGTCTTGAGTGAGAGGGTTGAGATCACGGAGATGCTACTGAGAACAAATATTGACGTGAACAAGCAAGACTCTCTTGGAAGGACTGCTCTGCATTGGGCTTCCATCAAGGTTTACCTCTTTTTCATTAATTTTGTCTTTTAAATTTTTAAATAAATATAGACATATGTTTATTAGGTAGTGAATTAGATTGATATATGGTTAATTAAATTGATGATTAGTGAACCAAATTGATGAAAACCAGGTCTATATTGATGTACTGTACCAGATTTTCTTCACGTAGTCATCTTAAATTTTTTTAAAACAGGGTAACAACAACATTATCAAACAACTATTGAACTACGGAGCCAGCGTAATGTTGAAAGATAACAACGGCTCGACACCACTGCACCTTAGCACGAAACATCAGTCGCCCAAATGCCTCTCAACACTAATCAAACACGTCCAGTTAGGTGTGGTCGATGATCAGGACTGTAATAAGGTTGGAGACAAGAATATGGAATATATGATGTATATATTCATGTTTACAGAAATAAAGATAAATGTTTTAATGTTTAAAGAGAGAGAGAGAGAGAGAAGGTAAAAGGGAGAAAGTAAGAGAGAGGTATTTAGAAAGTTACAGTTAAATTTCTTAAAGATTGAAATTGATTCTTAGCAAATTGAAGTTTGTTTTAAACTTTTTTAATCAGAGGACAGCCCTGCACATAGCAGCTTCAAATGGCAATTTGGCACAAGTAGGCAGTTCTTCAGATTAATTCTCTCAATTTAAATTCGATTTACTCTATTATTTACTTAATTCAATTAACTTACTCAATTAGTTAATTTATATTCAATTTGTATATAATTATTTTTATTAGTCTGAAGAATTCATTTTTCATAGTTAACTTTTGTTACACTGCAGGCCAATAAATTGTTAAATGATAAACTCCAATCAGATCTTCAAATTTAAAGTTCATTTTTCATAACTTCAATTTAAAAACTCATTAAAATTCATTGCTATTCACAACCACTCATTAATATTCATAACTACTCATAAATATTCATAAGGTCCGACTTCTGATGAAGCACGATTCGAACGTGGGGATTCCCGATATAGGCGGTCGAACTCCGCTGCACTGGTCGGCCATCTCAAGCCACGGCGATGTAGTCGGATGTATTCAGGCCATGCTGGTTGGTCAGCTAGCTAATTAATATTCATGAGCTGGTGTTGATTATGTTAATGCGGTGGTACAGTGAGATGAGGTGGCACAGTGTGTATGTGGGTGTGTGTGAGAGAGAGAAAAAGAGAGAGAGAGAATTTATGCTAATGAGATGGTGTTAATGAAGGTTGTGTTGGTTTTGTTGACAGGAGGCCTCTCCAAGTGTTATGAACTGGCAAGATTACGATGGCTGCACTGCTCTGCACCTGGCTGTGGCCACTGGCAGTGTGGACGTCGCTAAGACGTTGGTTTGTTTTTGTTGCTGCTGTGGTTTGTGTCTGAGTGGCGATTGTTTGTTTGTTGTTGTTGTGTTGGTGTTGTTTTGTTTGTTGTTGTTGTTGTTTTGTTGGTGTTGTTTTGTTTGTTTGTTGTTGTTGTGTTGGTGTTGTTTTGTCTGTTGTTGTGTTGGTGTTGTTTTGTCTGTTGTTGTTGTGTTGGTGTTGTTTTGTCTGTTGTTGTGTTGGTGTTGTTGTTGCTGTTGTTGTGTTGGTGTTGTTTCGTCTATTGTTGTCGTCGCTGTCAGATGATTGATCTCGTCTTCAAAAATTCCGTAAGGTTTCATTTGAGAAGTGCAACGTTTCAATCCTGGACAACCAGTTCAGGACTCCACTGCACTGGGCCGCTGCTCTTGGTCTGCTTCTCTTCAATGCATGAATGAATGAATGAATGAATAAGTGAATGAATGAATCAATCAATCAATCAATCAATCAATAATGTTTTACTTACGGTTGACAATTAGATACTCGCATTAAAACGCGCGCACACTATACACACACACACACACACACACGTACACACACACGCACGCATACACACTCACACACACAAACTTAAACAGGCCACACACAGATGGTTACGTTGTTACTGAATAACAAGGCAGACCCGTCTAGCTCTGATTCAAATGGTGCTACACCCCTTCATTACGCTGCTCAATATAATGCCCTTGTAAGAGTTTTTTTTTGTTGCTGGTTTTCTGTGTTTTGTTTTGTTCTTGTTTCTTTCACTAGTGAATGTTTGAATGTTAATATTCCATCCAATAGAAAATGTCTGTTTGAGGTGAGCCCTTTCATTGCCATTCAGTTTGATTCCGTTTTTCCTATTGCAGTTATTTTTCATTCATCCGCGCCATCTTACATATCTTTTATATCTCTAACAAACAAAAAAGCAAACAGACAGACAAACAAACAAATAAACAACAAACAAACAACAAACAGATAGACAGACAAAAATACACATAAACAAACAAACGAGCAGGAAACCGTGCAAGTATTATTGAACCGACCGAATTTCAAGGATGACCCAGATATCGAGGGCAGGTCAGCCCTGATGTGGGCGTGCAGTTACGGGGCCAATAACGTCGTGCAGTACCTGGCACAGTCAGGCTCCAATCTTGTCGATGTCAGTGCCGTTGATAAGTGGGGAGCTAGTGGTACGGTGTTGTTGCTGTTGTTGTTACTGCTGTTGTTCGTCGTTGTTGTTGTTGCTATCGTTGTTGTTGTGGTTTTTGTTGTTGTCGTTGTTGTTGTTGTTGCTGTTGCTTTGTTTAATTTGTTATTGTTTTGTTTGTAATTTTTCCCATATTTATTTGTCGTAATTTTGTTGTAAACTGCTACAAACATGCAACGAACCTTCTCGAGATATACTTTCTCCGCCCCCTCCAGCCCTCCACATGGCCTCCATAGCAGGCCACGTCTCGACAGTTCAGTTATTATTAGACCTGGGAATTCCCGTCGACGTCCTCGACCATTCGAAACACTCCCCCCTTTTCGGGGCCTGCCAGACGGGGGGTCTCGATGTCGTGAGGGTTCTTGTTGGTAGGGGGGCTATGATGGCCAGGAGGGACAAAGATGGGTGCACTCCGTTACACTGGTGGGTTGTTGGGTGATTTGTGGTTTGTGTGTGTGTGTGTGTGTGTGTGTGTGTGTGTGTGTGTGTGTGTGTGTGTGTGTGTGTGTGTTGTTTATATCGATCGTTAAGTAGCAACTTGATTTCTATCTACTCAGGGCAGCTCTAGGGGGCAACGACAAAGTTTGCCTCTTCCTCATTAAACAAGGCCTTCCAATTGATATTGCCGACAATGCTGGGTTTGTATGTTTCTTCATGTGTATGTATGTGTGTTTGTGTTTGTTTGTTTGTGTGTGTTTTTATGAATGGGTATATATATATTTATATATATGTGTGTATTCGTGTACGTATGTGTATGTGTGTTTGTATGTATGTATTTGTGCGTGCGTGTGTGTGTGTGTCAGTGATGACAGTGAAACGATAAAAATGACAATAATGACGATGATGATGATGACGATGACGATGTGCAGTCGAACCGCCTTACACTGTGCCTCTTACAATGGATCGGTAAGCTGCGTTTCAACGCTAGTCGACAACAAGTCCAATGCTGATGCCCAGGATAATGATGTTGGTGGTTATGATGATGATGATGGTGATGATGATGATGATGATGATAATGTTGAGGATGATGACGATGAGGATGTTGGTGTTGATGAGGAGGATGAAAATGAGGATGAAGATGTTAACATTTATTCTCGCCCCGCTTCATCCATTATCACCACCCTTTTTTAATTTGCCCCACCCAACCAGGGCATGACGAGTTTGCATTGGGCCTGCAGTCAGGGGCATGCTGACGTCATCAAACTCCTCATCAACATTGGCGCCAAACTGAATGTCATGGAGTACTCTGATGATAGGTCTGTTGTTGTTGTTTCGTTGTAGTAGTTGTTACATTGTTGTTGTTAGCAGCTGATTTCAGCTGGTGGTATTCATACATCATCATCTCAGTAAGCACACACGTACATGAAAAGAACATCAACGTACGCGTACACACGCACGCTCGCACGCACAGATACACACCTCTGGACTACGCCCTGATGAACGAACACCAGGACATCGGCCAGGAGATGATGAGTAGAGGGGCTCTGACCTTGACCTTCATGCAAGAACTATCTGCCCTCAAGATTCAAAGCTGGTACAGATGCATGCGGGTACGAAAGACTTACCTGGCTAGGAGGGAGTTGCTCATGAAACATGAGGAATTAAGAAGGTGGCGTTTTGCAAGGATGACGATGTAATTATGATAATGATGGTGATGATGAGGGTGATGGCAATGGTGTGATGATGATAATGATGATGATTTACTAAATTTAGTCTTTGAAATTTGCAGGAAAAAGGCGAATATTTAATTGGAAGTTGTTTATTCCAACCTGCCTAGACTCAGTTGTCACAGTGAGTCTAAAACACACACACACACACACCACACATACGGACTATAGTTGAGAGCGTTAACAAACAAGCTGCTCGTGGGATGAGTTTTTTCGTCAGACAGACCATGACCCAGGTTCAGTTCAGTTGTGGTTTCATCAGGCCAGAAGCTTCACAAACTGCCATAAGGAGTGGTCTGCATATATGCATCGGATGCATTGATGTTTGTGCGTGTGTGTCTGTGCGTATTAAATTAATAATTTAAATTGTTCTATTTTATTTTTTTATATGATTTTTTTCAAAATCGAAGTCGTCTTATTGTGATAGTTCTTGAAAAGTTACTTCTTCAATTGTACTTTGATGTCTAGTTTATGGGTGATCAAAATTTGATATTATTTGTGGCCGTGTTGATTTTTATCCTTAAATTTTTTGAAAAGTTACGTTCACTTATTCGTAAATTGGGTATTTAACTTTATTAGCTGTGGTAGGTTCAGTAGTAGCAGTAATGCGAAAGGTGTTTTTAATTTGACAGGCTATGCCATTTATAAATCTATAAGTACATAGCATTATTATATCCAACAATTGAAATTCACCAATCGTTTACATATGCATGCGTAAGAGTTTGAATTTCGTACATACATCGGTGGTAGAACGTGCGGTTGAACCAAGTTCCAACTCGTTCTAGCGCTTAGGCGGTTATGTCAGCATTCAAAACAGATGATTTAATAGATTATTTCTCTATATAGAAAATTATTAGAGTCCTTAATTATAAATTTATGGTGTGCCAGTCAAAAAACTAGCTGTAATTTGGTTACTTTGAATATTTACAGTCTTTGTTTTTGTTTCGGTTTTGCAGCCAATAAAAAATAACTTCCGTGAAATTGCGCGATTTTTGAATGTTATCTTTTAAAAATTCGGCAATTAAGTTTTATTAATTATTATTTTTATTTAATTAATTTTAATCGATTGTTATGAAATTTCATGGATGAAAATAATATTCAAAAGATGAATGATCGTGTAAGTTTTTTTTTAAATTATTTTGATTGAAAAAATCTGAAATTCAGATCCAGATCATCCTTATTAATAAAAATTGCCTAATTTTAATTTTTCCATGACTGAAGTCCTAATCGGGCCTTTTTGTTTTAATCTTTTAGCAGGTGCTCACCGCTCAAAATCCGAATGTCGAAAAAGAAAAAAGCAAGTTCCAAATGTTAAGTTTAACAAGTAAGTTGCCTGCACCAATGCCAGTAAAATATTCCGGATTGAAAGCTCCAACCGTGTTGCCACCACTGAGCGGCGTTACGGCGACTCATAAAAGAAAGAATAGCTCGGAAGAAGAGAAGGTTTCTTATTTTACATTTTATTTATAATATATTGGAAAATTTTTTATCAGAATGTTGTTAAAATCAAGAAACTTGTGATGCTTCTATTCTCTATTGATTCATGTAGTTTATAGTATTATATTATAATTTAACAATTATTTATTAACTATTATTTTAATTATAATTTTATTGTTAGGAAGAATTTCATTGAGTTTAATATTTAATTAGTTTAGTTTTACTTTCAAGCAATTAGCAAAGAAGCAGCGAATGACTTCTGACAGCAGTAGCAGCACATCATCTGGGGACACAAATCATTCTTCCGTCCCGACAACAAGGTTGCCTCAAAGCCAGGTTCCTAAGGTCACTGGCCTCCAAAAGCCTTCAATTCCAGTTAAACAACAACCAAAAAATCATTTGGTCAAAACTGCATCGTATAGCTCTCTCTTTACATCTGCCACTAAACGAAATGTCCCAACATCTAGCAGGCCAGTTCAAAGGGGTGAGTCTAATTATTATTAGTCAGGCGACTTTTAAATTTTGTTTTCTACCATCTGTATTTTACGATTTTTATTGCTTGGATTACTTTTGCTAAAATCGACTTCATACATAAAATGTCTCACCGAATTTCCAACTTGGCAACTTTTAGGTCCAGCAGCAGTAACAGCAGTTAGTAAGTTTAAGAAACTGGCAACTGAGGCACTACTCCCTCCCAAAAAACCTCCTAGCTCAACAGCTCTGCAGGCAAGAATCCAAGAGTTGGAAAATATAATTAAGTAATTATTTGCTGAATAAATTAATTTCGAAACTGTAAATTTATTAGTTTTTAATTTTATTAGAATATTTAATCACGAAATAATTCTGAAATAATGACTTAAGAAATGTTGTTACAACCCTGAAGAGAGAAAGAGGATGTCAGAACATTGGAGATGGGACGTCACGAACAACAGACAAACGATTACGAATCAAAATTGCAATCTGTAAATGAGCAGAAGAAAGAGCTTGAATGCACAATTAGTACCCTGAATGCCAAGGTTGCTGGGTTGGAAGCCTCTCTAGCTTCTACTGTAGCTGGCAAAGCTGCTGTTGAAGCTGATCTGCTCTCTGCTAAGGTTTTGATGAATTCTTTGTTAGTGCTTTATATGTATGTATGTGTGCGAGTATGCTTGTTTGTATGTGTGTATGTTTGTTTGCTTGTGTGTATGTGTCTATGCATGTATGTATGTTTGTTTGTTTGTATGTATGTATGCATGTTTGCAAACACACAAACACTTTACAAAACAAACACGCGCACAACACAGGTGCTCATAAAACAACACGAGCTAAGGATAAAAGAACAGAATGGTGAGATATCGATGATGAAGTCGAAGATTGAAGAGTGCACCGTTGAGTTGGAGGAGGCCAGGGTGCAGTCAATGAGGGAGGAGTCTATGAGGAGGAAACTTCACAACACTATTCAGGAGTTGAAGGTTTGTGTGTGTGTGTATGTGTGAGTGTGTTTGTTTGTGTGGAGCTGTGTGAATGTATGTGTAGAGTGAGTTTGTGTGTGTAAGCGTCTGCATGTGTGTGTAAAATACAGCATTAATGAGCCTTAATTTGCATGTATGTTTTTTCTCCTTAATTAGGGCAACATACGAGTTTTCAGTCGAGTTCGACCGCTACTCGGGGACGAATTGTTAGGAATGGACAGTGATGTGCCTCAACACATCAACTTTCCAGATCCAGATAAAAAGATACTGGAACTCGAGAAGCTGGCTGGAATTACGCCTAATGAGGTTTGTGAGGTGTTTGCTTTTGTCTATAGTAGGGTGATTAATTGGTGGTTGGTTGGTTGATTGATTGATTGATTGATTGATTGATTGATTGATTGATTGACTGAAAACAGAGTGTAGCGTCAGTGAGGAGAGGGAGTAACAACAAGTACGAGTTTCAGTTTGACAGGGTCTTCCCACCATCTTCAACACAAACTGAAGTTTTTCACGAGATATCTCAATTGGTCCAAGTTAGTTTTGTTTGTGTGTGTGTGCGTACGTGCGCGCGCGCGCGCGTGTGTGTTTGCTCATGTTTCACCCAATCACCAAATTTTTTGCTCCTCCATTCAATCATTCATTCATCAGTCAATTCAATTAATTCATTCATTTCACCCACTCATCAACTTGATTCTTTCCTTTACTCAGAGCGCTCTCGATGGTTACAACGTTTGCATCTTCGCCTACGGTCAGACTGGATCGGGCAAGACCTTCACAATGGAAGGCAGGGGCACGGGTGATAACAGGGGCATGATTCCGCGGTCTGTCGAGAAGATTTTTGCCACCAGGGATGACCTTCTTAGCAAGGGATGGATTGTAAGTTATTTAGTTTGCTGGCTGGCTGACTGGTTACTGTTTAGAATCATGTTTATCATCATCATCATTCATCAATTCTCTACTCACCTTCACCGCCATCTTGCCCACCCATGAAAACAAGTACAAGATTGAGGTCTCATTTCTTGAAATCTACAACGAGACGATTCGAGATTTGCTGGTTCAGTCGAGGAGTCAAGCTGATTCGACGAAGCACGACATCAAGCTGGTCGGACCCAACACCAATGAAGTCTTTGTCACTGACCTTACCACAGTCGAAGTCCAACATCAGGATGCCGTGAGTGAGAGATTGAAGAAGTGCACGAATGAATGAATGAATGGATGAATGGATAGGTGAGAAAATGAGTTAATGAATGAATGGATGAATGGTTTATAATCACTTGATTCTATTCCAACTGCAATAAGGTGCAAGTGCTGCTGAAGAGGGCACTTGAAAACCGTTCAGTTGCTGAGACAAAGTGCAACGAAAGATCGTCTCGAAGTCACAGCATCTTCAGGATGAAGATCACCGGCTCCAACAGTGTTACTGCCGAGTCTTGTGTTGGTTAGTTGGTTTGGCTGGATGGATGGTTGCTTGGTTGGATAATTTGCTGGCTGGTTGGTCAGTTGATTGATTGATTGATTGATTGATTGATTAATTGATTAATTGATTGATTGATTGATATGTTTTCATAGCATGCAATTTTGACTTAAATTTCACACATTACATAAAATAGGTTTGTTGAACCTGGTCGATCTTGCTGGCAGTGAGCGCCTCAAAGAATCTGGCTCCCAGGGTCAAAGGTTAAAGGAGACACAAAACATAAACAAGAGTCTTGCCAACTTAAGCAACGTCATAATGGCACTTGCTAATAAGGTCAGGGGGTTACTTTTTTTATTACATTGCAAGGTTAAAGAAGTTTTTTAGCAGACGTACAAACAGACCGACAAACACACAGAGACACGGACACACACACACACAGGAGACACACGTTCCCTACCGGAACTCGAAGCTGACTCACCTGCTACAAAACTGCCTCGGTGGCAGCAGCAAGATGCTCATGTTCGTCAATGTCTCGCCCAAGGAGGAGTGCTTCCAGGAGACCTTGAACTCTCTGAGGTTTGCCACCCAGGTCAGTTTGAAGATGTAGTTGTTATGATAATGATGGAGATTATGATGATGATGATGATGGTTGTGAAGATGATAATGGTGGTGGCGATGACGATGATGATAGAATGTAGAGTTTTAATGATGTGATGAGGATGGTGTTAAATTTATTATTCAATCAGGTCAATCAGTGCAACATTGGTCAGGCACAGAAGAAAGTGAAGTGAAGTGCTGACGATGATGAGGACCATGTTTTTGATAATGATGATAGTAATGCTGATGATGATGATGTTGCTGATTATGATTATTTTGATGATGATGATGATAGTGGCTGGCAACCTCGGTGATGAGAACCCTGTTGAATTGAATTGAAAAATAAATTGTACATGTATTCGCTCGTTTACTTATTTTTTAAGTGTGTGATTCATGATGACGTCATAATGATGGAAGTTTTAATTTTTTTGGTTATTTAATGTACATATTGTTGATTGACAGACATAAATATACGTGTGTGTATACGCGCGCGCGCGCGCGTGTGTGTGTGTGCATACGCGTAAAAAATCTTGTTATTTATTTGAAAAAGATAGAAGTTTATGTACTTAGTTCCAGTGACGAGTATATTGAATTTTATTAGCTTTTTGATGTTTTTATTCTCTCCTGCGTGTGTGTGTGTGTGTGTGTGGTTATGTACGTGTGCGTGTGTGTGTGTCATTGTCTTTTCAACATGTGCACTGTGCATGCTAAAGATTTCGATTGTTTAGCGTGTGATGATGATGTTGTCCTTTATTGCATGCGTATTGTTTCAATGGAAGTACGTAAGCGCGTAAACATTGCGTCATCAACTGCAATTATTATTTTTATTATTATTATTGATGTTATTTTTTTATGACGTAATTGCTTCAGGCTCGTAACGGCAGCAAATGTAATTAAAAAGATTTTTTTTTATTTTCGATATTTTTTTGCTCCCTTTTAAAAAACATGCTTTCCAATTATTTTCACTTTTTTTTTTAGGTTTTTATTTTGTCGCTTTCACTTAGCTTCTCTCTCTCTCTCTCTCTCTCTCTCTCTCTCTCTCTCTCTCTCTCTCTCTCTCTCTCTACGTTTATCTATATGTATATAATATATATCTGTATATCTTTCATTTTCCTCTATCTACCAATGTGTATTTCTATTTTAGGTGTCTCACTATTTATGTCTATATGTATCTATGTCTAGTTGACTCCCTCTCTCTCTCCTTCTCTCTCTCCTTCCCTCTCCATCCTTCTCATTTCGTATCGCAAAAAAGCTTATTAAAAATAGCTAGTAAGGTTAAGCACACATCTTCAGAATTCGTTTGTCCGTACGTACGATGTGCGTGAGGTTTGTGTGTATGTCTGTGTATGTGTGTTTGTTTGTGTGTATGAGTGTGATGAAGATGACTGATGATGATGAAATGATGGTTAAACTGAGTAGACGATGAAGATGATGAGACAGCAGATGTTGGTTATACCGTAGTTGAAGTGGTGTTGAAAGCATGTTGCTTATTAAGATAAGGCGACGAGTGAATGACTGAGTGAGTAATATAAGATGAATGAATGAATTAAATTAATTAATTAAGCGTAGATTAATTAAACGTTACTATGTGTTGTTCGTATGTTGTCTAATTACGTACTTTAATATGATGACGACGAATATGATGATGATTTGACAATATAATATAGCGTTGATATTACATCGATATATATATATACATACATATAGATATACATATATATTGATATATATATATATATATACATACATATAGATATATACGTATAGATATATAGATTATTACGTTGATATTAAATGATACATTTTTATGTAATAAAGTATTACACGGTTTAAAGGTTTTATCAATTTTTGAGTTAAATTATGTGATGAATTCGGTGAAGTTTATTAGTTGGATGAATAAATAATTGAGTGAATGAGTAAATGAATGATGATTAAGTGAATGAGTAAGTGAGTGAATGAATGAATGAATGGATAGTTAAAGAAATAAATCATGAATGAACTAATTAATTCTAGGAATGAGTTAAAGCCGAGTTAAGATGGACAAATTAGTTTTATATTTTGGCGCTAAACAAGGCAGATGAAACAAATAGTTAATTGGGGTAGGTAGATAGATAGATATAGATAGATAGATGGGTAGATAGTTTGAGAGCGTGAACACCAATCTGTTGTTTATATATTTCTACTTTGTTTATATTCTGTTTATGAATGGTTTATGCTATTAAAACTTTTTATTTATTTATTTTCTTGCAATACTTTTTTGTTGTTAAATTTTTCTGCGTTGTCTCGGCACGTATCATGCCTTAGAATCAGTACTTGAATGTGGGTGCTTATTTCTTCTTAATGTGCATCATTCTCTTCTTCCATTTATTCATTCGTTTATTTATTGAATCATTCACTCACTCGTTCTTTATTATTTTTTTACTGTTTTTTTTCTTGCTTTTTCTCTTTGTTTGTCTTTGCATTTGTTCCTTTTTTTCTTTCATTCACAAATTCATTCATTCAATCTTTTTCATTCGTTTTTCTCATCTCCCTTCTCTCTTTCTCCCTCCCCCCTCTCTTCCCCTCTCTCTCTTTCTACTATCCACAGCCAATCTATAGGCTAAGCTGTTCCTAAGCAGTTTCTATTTTATATTGAAAAATTTTCCTAAGTCGGTCACGATGTGAACCCCTTTTCCTCGTTCATTCATTCATCCATTCATTTGTTCATTCATGGTTCGTAGCTTGGCTCGTTGGTAAAATGACTTACACGGATTCATGCATTCATCCATCCATTATTTCATTCATTCATTCATCCATCCACTATCCATCTTTCAATAATTCATTCATCCATCCATCCATTAATTCATTCATTCATTCATCGATCCATTAATTCATCCATGCATTCATTCATTTATCCACTATCCATCTTTTCTTTCATTCATTCTCGGTTGGTAGCTCGGTGTGTGTGTGACTTTCTTACGACACACCTTATTTAGAGATTTTTATCTCGACGACGACCTAGCAGAGCAGAGCTGATAAAGCCTGATGATGCTGACAGACATCTCATATTTTTATATGTGTTTACCCGCCTGTGTGCATGTGAGCGTGTGTATGTTATGTGGTTGTGATTTTGTGTGTGTATGTGATATTGTGTATATGTGTGTGTATGGGTATGTGTGTGTGTGTGATATTGTTTGTGTATATGATGTATGTATCATATGTATGTGCGTGTGTATGTGATGTGTGTGATTTTGTATGAGTATATGCTGTTGTGTTTGTGTGTGCATGAGTGTGTGTATATGATATGTGTGTGTGTGATTTTGGCGTGTATGTGATTTTATGTGTGTGTGTGGACGGAGAGAGATAGAAAGAGAGGGAGACCAGGTTGTACGGCTTAATTTGTACGAATGCAGTTTTGTGAGTACAATAAAACGAACGAATGAATGAATAATAAACTGAATGTTAAAAGAATGAATGGATGTTTAGATGGATGAAAGAATGACTGAACGAATTTTTTATTTCGAAGTGAACTGACAAATGAATGAATGAACAAGTGAACGAACGAACGAAGAAATGAATGAATGAATGAAGGAATAAATGAATAAGATGTACATTTTTGTGTTTTTCTGATCTAGTAACCATTAAATTGAAATACTGACAAGAAATGTGTAGGTAGGTGGGTTCGTTAAAATTTGACTGAAATGTTTTAAGGCGAATTTTCAATTAGTCCTTAGTGCTGGAGTGATTTCTTGGAAATGGGGAAAAAATTAAGATCTGTGTGTGTGTGTAAGTGTGTGCGTGAACTGGTTTGTATATGTGGTATGTAGCAGAGATTAACACCCTTGTTATTCATTTTTCCATTGAAACTAAAGTGCTTCCAAGCCAAGTGCTCATCATCCTCATCATCTTCTTCCTCCTTCCCATCATCATAATTATCATCATTATCAAAACCGTCATCATCGTCGTCGTTATCTTCATCGCCACCATCATCATTTTTCATACGAAAGGTCGATAGTCTGAGAAATATTCCATATTAGGTGACGAGATGACCCAATGGTTAAAGTACCTGATCCTACTGTTGCAGTGACCACATTCGAATGCAAGCAGGTCTCCGCATATCACGTGCAATAGAAATGATTATGCGCGGTTTCAAGCGTATTCACATGGGCTGTGTGCGTGTGTTTTTGTGAGTGTGTGTATATTTGTGTGTGCGTGCGTGTGTGAAGGCTGTGGATACATAGACAAGAACACACAAATTTGTTGATTGATGTATGATGTATGTTTTAAAAACACACACGTACACACACGTGCATATAAACGCACGTACACATACATACTTGAATTTATGCGCACATAATATGCAATGGTTTATGTATATCTAGTTCAAAGCAGTGGGTTTATCTCGGAGTTATCCAATTTATTTTTTCACATTTTAATCTCTTTCCATAATACAGATTTTATGAATGAATGAATGAATGAACAAACAAACGATTGAATGAACGTACGTACGAACGAATGAATGAATGACGAACGAACGAATGAATCAATCAACCAAACCAATCAATGAACGAATTAATTGATGAATGAATGAATGGATAATAAATAAATAATTTGCCTTACAAATGAAAAAATGATACAATAACTGAATGAACGTTTGAATGAATGAATGAATTAATTAATTAATGAACGAATAAATAAACGAACGAGTGAATGAATAGATAAACGAATGAACAAACAAACAATTAGGAATACTGAAAACAGACTCATTCACTGACTGATGCATATTCACTTATCAACGGTGATGTTGTGGTACGTACGTTAAGTTAGGAATTCTCCATTGTTTATTTTCTCCGCATGTGTGCCTAACCTACCTTTATCTAACACAGGCTCCGTGTATGCATGCGAGCATGTGTGTTTGTTTGTATTTGTATGTGTTTGTGTGTTTGGATGCTTAGGTACGTTTGCACGTGTGTGTGTGTGTGTTTGTATGTGTGTCTGTATGCGTATGTCTGTTTGTATGTGTATGTGTGTTTGGATGCTTAGGTACGTTTGCCTGTGTGTGTTTGTATGTGTGTCTGTATGCGTATGTCTGTTTGTATGTGTATGTGTGCTTGGATGTGTAATACATCAACAAAAAGGGTGCCTTCACGGAAACGAAAATGAAACTTCGACATAATTTTGCATAAGTTTGCGTGAAAAACCCTTTGAATGGAGGCAAAAATTTTTGAATGGAGAGAACGTTGAAAAATTGTTTTTTTTCACGAGCAATTTGTCAATAAAATTGAAAAATTTGGAGTCTTTACTAAATAATTTTGGGTCCTTAGTCTCCACAAATAATTAAAAAAGTCTTCAAACGGATTTTCATTAAATTATTTATAAGGGACCTATACTAAACGACATTATTGTTTCCGTCTGTGTGTACGGACGTGTGTGTGTTTGCGTGTGTGTGTGTCTGTATGTGTGTGTGTTTGCGTGTGTGTCTGTATGCGTGTGTGTGTGTGTGTGTGTGTGCGTGCGTGTAAAATAGCATAAATAAGAGTAGATGAAATTTCACCATTGTACAAGATTAAAAATAAATTTAATCACAAAACACATTCTTAAACTTGAGTCGTAATCACACGCAATGTTTTTTATAGTAACAAAATTGACAGCAACAACAACAACATCAACAACAACAATGGCAACACCAACAACAACAACAATAGCAACAACGGCAACAACAACATTAACAATAGCAAAAACAACACAAACATCAACATTTTTTATAGATTAGATTACACAAGGTTCTGTTATTAAGCGCCATTTTCGTTTGTTCGTACTTTACATGTTATAAATAATAATAATAATAATAAATAATAATAATAAAAATAACAACAATAATAACAACAACATATGCATTGCTGGTAACTACAGATGTGTGTGTCACTATTAAAGGAAAAATCATTCTGATGTTCAATCATTGCTTTTGTATTATTATTATTTTGTGATTATTATTTTTTTTACTGTTATATTGTTACCCTTTGATGTGTTTCATTTGGTTAATTTTAATTTGAAGATTAAAAATTCAATTCGATTTCCATAAGCCCAATGACTGAATTTTTCGAGTATATAGTTTTGACATCATCATTAATTTTATTCTCCTTCTTCTTCTTCTTTTTTTTCCTCCTTCTTCTTTTTCTTCTTCTTCTTCTTCTTCTTCTTCTCCTCCTTCTTCTTATATTATTATTGAAACATTTGCAGCCAATCAATCAGCCAACCTCTCAACAATCAAAGCCATAGCACAGAAAGAATACAAACTTTTAATTTTTGGTGTAAAAAAGAACTGCCCTTGCGAAAAAAAAGAAACGAGATGAAAAAAAGAAACCCAAAGACAATACAAATAGACATTAAAATGACATAAGTTAAATTGAAATTCAATAAATTTAAATAAAATTTAAATAGAATCAAAAACACTACCCAGAAAATTATCTATCAAGCAGTCGTTTACTACAAACTAGCCTGAGAAGTATTATAGTAGAAAGTGCTTTGCACACATAATAAGCAAGTTGACTCTACACATACACACATACACACGCACACATGCACACACGCACGCACACACACACACACGCACGCACAGACGCAAAAACAAACCAAGTGACACGTACACATACACAAACACACGCACATACAAACACTCATACATTTATCTTAAAACGTTGTTGAGGTAATGAGGTTTTTTTTTGTTTATTTTAATCACGCTGATACCTATACAAGGTTTGTTTCGTCAAATTCGTGGCGCATAATTTCCTGTTCTATCAGCGTTCTATCTGTTTTTTTTCCTTTTCATCATCATCATCATCATTATCATATTCCTCTTCTTCTTCTCCTTCTCCTTCATCTTCTTCTCCTTCATCATCATTTTTTCTTCCTCTTCTTTTTCATCTTTTTTTTCTTCTTCTTCATTTTCCTCCTTCTTCCTTTGTTATTTGATAATCATCAAGCTCTAAAAGAATTATTTGACGTCATCATGCTGCTTCTGGGATGTTTTGAGTTTTTTTTTAAATATTTCTCCTTTAATTTTTAGCAATATTTGATGTATTCAATCTCTATTAAAACACATATTCAGGTATTTAAATGCGTATCAACATGGAAATGGGAGTATTCGCACGATCACGCACATACACGCACACTTACTCTCTCTTTCTTTCTCTCTCTCTCTTTCTCACATACACACACACACATACACACCTACTTACCAACATTTACGCAACACACACACACACACACACACACCAACGTTAAATGTTTTTTTTCAGCAGCAGTTTATCATCCAGCCGACAACGCCAGCAGTTTTAACACGTAGAAGATGTCCAGAGTGTTATGAAAAATTGACCAAGTAAAAAAATTTTTCAAATTTTAACGCATGTGTGTGGTTGTTTGCGTGTATGTGTAATGCGTGCGTGTGTGTGTGTATGCGTCTGTGAAGTTATGTGTGTGCGTGTGTGCGTGCGCGCGTGTGTGTGTACTGTACGCACATATATGAAGGCTATATACAGTCATTCTCTCACTCATTTATTCATACGTTGAAGATTTGCGACTTGCGTTGGAAATTTGAGGAAGTTTATTTGCAATGCAAATTTTAAAATGAATTATGATGAATGAATGAATAAATATGTAAATGAATGAATAAACGAACTAACGAACGAACGAATGAATGAATGAATAATTGATTGACTGAATGCATGAATGAGTAAAACAATTAGTTAATTAATAAGCGAACGAACGTAGTTGAACGAGCGCTCAGATGGGTGGAAAGAAATAAATGAGTGAACTAAAAGAAAAACAGAATGAACGACTGAATGAACGTTGGACAGTCAGATAAGCAGAAAAATGAATGAAAAAGAAAATTGTTAATGGATTGTTTTATGACGTGACCATTGAAATTATAAAAAAAAATAATATTATTCCTTCAGGCAAGTCATTTTATTCATTTTTCATTATTTATTCACTCGTCCACTCATTCATATGTATTTTATTCCTTTATTTACTTGCATGTTGTTTGATTTTTAAATTTGTTTTCCTTTTCATTTCTTTATTTGTTTTGCATACATACATTCATTCATTCATACCCCCCTACATTCATTCATTCGTTCGTTCATTCATTCATCCATTCATTCATTTATTAATTAATTCATTCCAAAACACACACACACACACACACACATACACAAGCAAATACACACAATGACGTAACATGTGCGTGTCAACTGTTTGTTTGTTGGTGGGATGGTTTGTTTTTCTATCTCTCTATCCATTTATTCATTCACTATGTCCGCGATTTCGTCTGTCTATTAATTTATCAATTTGTTTTTTGTTTTGTCTAATTAATTTTATGCTGAATGAAGTTTTATTTTATGTCTTTTCTTTATTTATTTCTTGTGTATACCTTTTTCAGATCAGACATTGATTAACCAATTCAATCATTCACTCATTCATTCATTAATTCATTCACTCATTCATAAATTCATTTATTTATTCATTCGTTCGTTCGTTTAATCATTCATTCAGTCATTCATTCATTCATTATTTCACTCATTTATTCATTCTTTCATTCATTCATTCAGTCATTCATTCGTTCGTTCTTTCGTTTTTTGTTCGAATATTCGTTTGTTCTATTATCATTAACACGTTCGTTCATTTGTTTGTTTTTTCATTCATTCACTTAACTATTCATTAATTTATTAATTCATTCAAACACTCATTGATTCAATCATTCGTTCATTCACTCATTCATTTTTCCATTCATCCATCCGTCCTTGCACTCGAGAGTATGCTAAGAATTCCTTTTCACTTTAAAAATATTACTTCGCTCCTCATTTTTAAATAATTGTATATAGGTAATTATGTATGTATGTATGTACGTATCGTATCGTATGTATGTGTGTATGTATTTATGTATGTATGTGTGTATGTATGCATGTATGTATGTAGATAGGTAGGTAAAAAACAAAACGGATATGCCCTGCTCAAGCTGATATTTAGCACAAATTTAAGAATTCGAAAACGCTTCTGTTTATAATTTTACACAGACACAAAGCAATCGACTGAAAGTAATTTAGAAAACAAATAGTTAAAAATAAAAAAAGAATACAAGACCCATCGTATTTTTTTAAGTGATTCAAACATTAGATGAGCCTGAGGACGTCATACAATCGAACATGTAAACAGTTGAAACGTATGCCAACATGAAAGCTAATTTTCAATATTTTTTAATGTTAAATATCGTTTGTGCATTTGTAATTGTATCCACCAACCTGTCCTCATCAGTAGCCCATGCAGCAATCGACTTGAAGGAATCTTACATAGGATGCTATCGAAACATCAGCTCAACGAAGACAGTTGCATCAGTTGGCTCAGTGGATGAATGTTCACTGGAGTGCACAGATGAAAGTAACAATATGATCGCTTTGAAGAGTGGAAAAGAATGCAACTGTATTGGAAGGTTAGATTCGGCAGTGGCTTCATCCCAGTGTGATGTTCGTTGCGCCAATAGAGATGCTTGTGGTGGAAGGGACTCATATTCCGTTTATAAAAGCAAGCCACGAAAGACGCACGATGACTATGCCAGTTTTGAAACACGTCAGACAGATGTCATTTTGATAACGTTACCAAACACTTACACATTTGAAATGTGCGCACATTTCTGTTTTGAGACAAATTATACGTTTTTCCAGAAGATCGACCCGTCAAAAAGATGCGGTTGCTTTCAAGAACATGGTACAGGAAATAGCTACTTCACAAATTTAATTTGTATGACCTGCTCAAGTAACAGATCCGAAGTTTGCAGATGTTATCATCAGGGTCATAGGGAAAAAATAACGATATTCGCAACACGCTTCCAATACGACTTCCAACGAGGAGTATCGACTTATTCTCACTGCAGAAACAGAAACAACGGAAGTTACGAAATAACAGCAAACTGTCCCGATGGATGCGATCCGGGATGGAGAGGTGATTCATGCAGAGAAAGAGATTGCTCATCAGGTGGAGGAGATTGTCCCGTTGGAATGGAATGTATTGAGTCCACGGTGAATGGTAATAAGTACGTTGAATGCGTCTGTCCCTCTGGTAAGGTCAGAAACAAATGGTACCAATGTGAGGTTTTCAGGAAGAATTTAGCCTTGCATAAACCTCCTTATTACAGTTCACACATTTACGAACACGACGGCGTGATGGGTGCTCATAACAAAATACATTTAACAGACGGCAACTATGACGGCCACCACGTATCCCACTTATTTGATGACATGCCATGCTGGATGGCGGTCGACCTGCTTAGTTTATATTGCGTAGGATTCATCAGAGCATACAACAGAATAAGTCAAAAAACTGAATTTCTGGAAAGATTGGACAAGTTTGTTGTAAGGTTGAACGAAACGTTCGATGTGAGCAATAGAGAAGACATCAGAGACAAAGTCAACTTGTGCGGGTACGGACCAGAAAAAGCGATACAGGGCGGAAACCCCATGATTGTCTTCTGTGAGAACTTCACTATCCTCACAAGATTTGTTTTCATTCAACCATCTGACAAAGGAATGGAAGATGGTCACAGTGCACTCGCAGAGTTGGAAGTATTCGAGGCTGGATGCGATCTTTTTAACGGGAGGTGCGGAGAGGTGGAGCCGTGCAGAGAAGTAAAGAAAAAAGGGACAGTCACCATCAGTTGTTCATACAAAACAACTACTGCAGCAAACGCCAATGAAGCAAGCCACGCAACAACAGAAGCAAGCCACGCAACAACAGAAGCAAGCCACGCAACGATAGAAGCAAGCCACGCAACGACAGAAACAAGCCACGCAACGACAGAAGAAAATAACGCAACAACAGAAGCAAGCCACGCAACGACAGAAGCAAGCCACGCAACGACAGAAGAAAATAACGCAACAACAGAAGCAAGCCACGCAACGACAGAAGAAAATAACGCAACAACAGAAGAAAATAACGCAACAACAGAAGCAGGCAGCGCAACAACAAAAGCAGGCAACGGAAAAACTGGGAAAGTTTATGCAAAACCTCCGTCAAGTAATGTATTTTCAATTGTAGGAATCATAGGTGCCATACTAGTTGCTTTAGCTACGTGTGTTTTGGTGGTTATGCTTTTGAAAAAGAGAAAAAAGAAAGAGGAAGAGGAAGAGAGAGAAAGCAAAGACGCGCAGTCGGAAGCTTCGCCTGAAGAAGATGAATTGTAGATGGATAAAATGTTTCGTAATCAACTTCATCCACAATACAATGATGATATGGTTAAAAATTGAAACGATGAAAAAAATTCTTTAAAGACAACATCGTTTTAATGTATTATCTTTCTATTGGTGCAAAATTACTTTCTTACGAATAATGCTTTACATTGCATAAAAATTGTTTAAAATCCACAATATAAAAGAGTAATGGTACAAAACTGTTTGCTATTCTTAATAATGATGGTCATAATGATCGTGACGATTATATTGTTGACGTTGCTGCTACTGATGATGATCATCATAATGATGATGATGATGATGATGACGATGGTGATGATGACGACGATAGCATATATAATTAAGTGATAATTTGTTTCGCGTGCTCTTTGTAGCACCTCTACTAGCTATTCTTATCATATTGTTACAACCGCAGAACTGATTAAATTGCGCTATATTATTTGTTATCCTAATTTATCTTTGTTATATTTGTAATCTTTGGATTGTAAAGAATCCTAAAAAAATATTTGTAAAAACCCATCTTATAAGTGGAGGCACAGGTTCCGGCAGATAAAGCAGGTTTCCGAGCTAGGTTTGAAGCAAAGTCGTAAATGTGATTTATGTAGTTACTTGGATTAGTTCATTGTTTCTATTACTCTTGGTATTCAAACGTTCAACAAAGTTTGCGCTTGAAGCAGTTGTATTCATCCATCGGAAATGTTGTACCTACGGAGTAACGAACACTTGACGATCGTTGGAAGCAACTACAACTGCTGTTGGAAGAATAGAGATCTTCGAAGTTTTAACATCGGTGTTGGTAGTTACATACCTCAGAGGTTAAAATTATATTATCGTCTATCCGTTGGTGCTATTATTATTATTATTACTACTACTACTATTGTAGTTGTTGTGGTAGTAGTAGTTGTAGTATTAGTATTATTATTATTAGTAGTAGTAGTAGTAATAGTAGTAGTAGTAGTAGTAGTAGTAGTAGTAGTAGTAGTAGTAGTAGTCGTTGTCAATGTTGTAATCTCATGCAAACTTTCAATATAGTTACATAAAACGTCTGTTGATATATTTATAGCCTGTTTTTGTGGTACAGACTACTGCAGCAGTCAATCCTCGAGTGAGCAGCGGCATGTACCAGAGTCTGATGTGTTTAAACGTTTAATGATCCACGAATTTGATTAATTCTTCTTATCTGATACGTGCAATCTCTTGACGACATCCTGATATGGTACTTGAATGTTAGATTTGAATCAAACGCAACACCCAAGTTAGTTACATTGTTGCAAAACAAAATTCTTTCACTATTAACTGCAATTGAGTTCATCTCCAATCCGGCAAATTGCTGCCGAGTTCCTAGCGGTAGAAGTTTAGTTTTATTTTGATTCAGTTTTAAACCATTCTGCGACATCCATAAATCAATAGCCGCCAAACGTTTCACAAATTTTTCCATCTCCATTTGAAACGAACATCATCGGCAAAGGATAATATATATATATATATATATATATATATTTGTTCAAAAAATCCACCGACGATTCAGCATTAACAAGTTTTATGGTTGATTTACTAATATTTTGAACAAGTTCTTTACAATTAAGTCTATTCAAAATGTTGAAATCCATTTTATAATCGTTTATGATTTTAATTGTTAAAATTAATCAAGCAAGATCCCATTTTTATAATCGTTTATTTTTTATATTATTATTAAAATTATGCATATAGATCTATTTCGACGTAAAGTCATCATCAGTGCAATATATATTTTAAATAAATTCTATTAATAGTTAATTAGTTGTATTTTTTTTAATATATTAAAATAAAATAAAAGTAACGAAATAAAAAACGCAAAGGTTCATTGAAATTAGTAAACAAAATATTTGAAATTATACGATTGTTCATGCTACGTGGCCGTTGTCAAGATGGCAACCAACAATGTCACAAATTTGAAGCGCGAAATTAATTAGAATATCGTTTCTATTATTATTATTATTATTAATTATTATTTTTATTATTATTATCATTATTATTATTATTATTATTATTGTTATTATCATTATCGTTATCATTATCATTAAATAAATTCTATTAATAGTTAATTAGTTGTATTTTTTTTTAATATATTAAAATAAAATAAAAGTAACGAAATAAAAAACGCAAAAACGATTATAAAATGGATTTCAACATTTTGAATAGACTTAATTGTAAAGAACTAGTTCAAAATATTAGAAAATCAACCATAAAACTTGTTAATGCTGAATCGTCGGTAGATTTTTTGAACAACTGTATAGAACTTGGTCTTCTTCCTAATTATATATATATATATATATATATATATATATATAATTATAGTATTATATATATTTATATGCTTATATATAAAAATATGCAATTCTCTATTTAGTACATCTCATTTAATATTTAAAAACTGCCCATCATGAACGACTTGTTCGTATTTGTTTGTATGTGTTTGTTTTTTGTATTGTATGCGTGAAATCTGCGTAATAAGTTTTAAATTGTTACTTATACTTAATTACTTAAACTTTATTTTAACCATTTTAGATTTTAAATTTGGAATTTTTTAAATTTAGTTAATAATACTGGATTTATTATTTAATTTAAAACTATTTCACAGAGTACGAACCTAAAACAGAACATTCGAAACGGAACAATTTCTAATTTCGTTCCTAGCAACAGCCTACATAGCGACAGGGATGTGATGATAAAATTAAGTTAAATCTGCGCAGCTTAACTCTGCTTGCTACACACGCCAAACGTTTTGCTCAGTTCAGTTATAACTTCAGGATGAATCTGAATTTGCACAAGCCAGTTTTGAGGACTGTACACAGTTCGACTGAATGGCCTACACACGATCAGTTTTAACTGCTCAAACCGAAAACCTAACTCAATCCCTGGCTTACCTATAGGTTAACACAGCTCATTTCACACTTTATATTTGTGATTTTATATTACCAAAAGAAGGAAAAATTAAGAAGAATGGACAAGTTACAACAATCACCTAAAAGCTAATGCATTAGACGCATGCATGTATATGTGCATATGTGTGTGTGTTTGTAGGTACGCATGTGTACATTCAACTTATGTATGTATGTTTATTTCTCATTAATTTTTTATTAATTAACTCTTCATTAATTCTTTTTTTTCTTATTACTATTAAACCTTTGTTGTTGTTGATTTTGTTGTTGTCGTTGCTGCCGGTGTTGTAGTTTTTTTCTGCTAGCGATGACATTTTTGTTGTTGCTGTTGTTTTATATGGAAGAAATTATGTCGTCGGGCACACGACATCCATTCAAACAATGGAAATTTGTATGTATGTATGTGTGTGTGTGTGTATGTATGTATGTATGTATGTATGTATGTATGTATGTATGTATGTTCGTTTGTTCGTATGTATGTATGTATGAACTCGTTTTGATGAACAAGCCATGGTTAGGCATGCAATCGTTTCCGAGTTCAACTTTTATCTATGTCCCTGGTCTCGCACAGTCAGGTATCTAGCAGCTCCATCCAGAATGCAAAGGGAATTAAATTTTTGTAATAAAAGTGAAAGAGTTTGTTTTAAATAATTGCCTTCGTTAGGATCACCCGTTATATTAACTATTTTTCTTGTTAATTCGTTAATAAATAATGATGTGTGCTTATCTGTTGGTCCGAACGTTTCAATGCAAATGGGTTGAAATATTTTGCTTAAATTGTTTAATGAAACGTATTTTTCATTTTTGAAATCGGACGCTTTAAGGGCAGCAGTGCCCGCCTCCACTGAAGTGTAGCCGATATATCGGTCAGCCATAATGTGGGGTAAGGTAACGTCCCAAGCCAGGGACCGTCCCTGAGCCCATGGGGTGATAGTGTAACCATCAGGCCTAAAGGCTCCTTCCTCTATCAAACCCATGGGTTCTTTTATAACCGGGATACCAGCCTTTTGAAAACATCGTACCAGGTATTCGTTGACAGCCGTATGTCTGGCTT